>NC_134361.1:75583197-75765697 GCF_048569485.1 Anomaloglossus baeobatrachus | reverse complement strand
TGACATTCACTTCTTCTCTGCTTGGGGTTAATCTCTTTCTCTTTAGAACCCTGCGGTTTTCCTCATCTTTCAGCTGTTAATCATCAGCACATCACTTGATGTCTTTAAATACTCTCATTCCCCTTTGGTCTTTGCTGATGACAGAGATAAAAACTTATGCAGGCCTTGGATGCAAGTAGTCGACTTGTAACCATTTCAAGAAACGTTGTTGTTTGCTGTACCTAACTCTGAGTCATCCTGGAGATATTTGTTCATATGCGTTCCCCTGTATGTGATCCCTGTGTCTTCTTTAAAACTTAGTGGGGTGGACTAAGCGCTCATCCCATCCGTTCCCTACCTACGGCTCAGTTCTAGCTTCAGAAATCCTGCTCGGCGCATAGGTGTAGAACCTATCTAGGGTGGTCAGGGAAACCAGGGGACAGCGGAAGGTTTGGTCAGGGGTCACCATCTGCCCTTCCCTAGACACAGGATTTCCTGGTACTTCCCTATATTTAGCAAGACAATTTCGATGACGTTACTTTGGTGTCTAATAGCCTGTTGGCAAGTTACCATTAAGGGATTGAAACAGCTCTGGTGGTAATGAGGTGGCAGCAGAGTTATTGCAATTTGTAGGCTTTCCTAAAGAAATTATACTTTAGGTTCCTTCTGAAGGCTTAAATCATAGAAGACAATCTGATATGCTGAGGTACTGTGTTCCAGATGATGGGAGATTCTCAAGAGAAATCTTGGAGAGGACCATAATATGTGAGAAACATATAATGCTGGAGGAGTGAAGGAGGTCTTTTGAGGAACAGAGGTTACATGTGGGTAGGAATTGGAAGATTAGGTCAGAGATGTATGGAGGGGACAGATTATGTACAGCCTTGTATGTCATTGTTGTTCATCTGGGTAATTGGAAGCTTGGCAGAAGAGAGAGGTGGAGGAGAAGTGGATTAATCGTACAATAGAGTTAAAGGGGTTGTCTCCATTAAGAAAATCTTTGTCCCTAGCTGTATTTTGCTGTAATAACAAACTCTACTTTTGTCGCCATCCCAAGGTCCAGCGCTCTGGTACGGTTCCATGTATTCAGTATTGGCTGCAGTGTTGATATCACGTTGACAGCATTGCAACCAATATGTAAGTTCAGAGGTTCTGTCTGTTATAGTGAACGCCCCCCTCAGAGCCGTTGAGTTCCTCGATTAGCTGTCACGCTGTCCACGTGATGACACTGGGAACAGTGTCATGGACTCAGCACTGGACCTGGGGACGGTTAGTGAAGTGCAGTTTGTTTTTATAGCAAACTGAAGCTGGGACATAGATATTTTGAAAGCGGACAACCCCCTTTAGAGATAGATTGGAGAGGTACAAAAGTGTTAGAAGGGAGGCCACAGAGGAGGATGTTAGAGTAGTGGATTAGTTTATATCAAAACCTTTTTTGTACTAACTTTGAAAAATTCCGTCTTTATTGAGCTCGTCATACATAGACCCCTTGTTACTATTTGTGCCCATGAGGACCGATCTTTTCTGTGAGCTATCAGTGAGAGATCAGATATTACCAGCTTTAGTTTTGATTGCACAGGTAAAAGACATTATCAGCACTGGAACTTCAGAGGACTCGGCGTCACATTGTGCACCAGGGCAGTCTCGGAAGCTGGCAACCTTCTTGGATGAAAGAAGAGGGACCTGGTAATTTCCCATTTTTTTCCTCTTTGTTCATTTTCTGCTAAATTGAGTTGTTACTTTGTCTTACGACATGGAAATCAGTTGACAAAAATGAGACTGCCCTATAAATCTTGCATGTGCTACCACGCCGTCAGTGGCAAAATGTATGGTAAACAAAACCCAATTCAATCAGGAGCATCAGTTTCCACTGTACTTCTGACGTACTGGCAGGATTTGTCACTGGGCATAGTTAGGTTGTGGCGACATGGGGTACAGTTTCAGAATCTCTTTATTGGCAAAGCTTCATTCATTTTCTATCATTAACACAGAAAATTTACTTCAAGAAAGATTAAAATGCACCACTCACCAGGATTTTCCTATATAACCTAAAGCCAGTGTTATACTGGGGCTATCATGCTGATTCTATACACACCTTTAGTAGTTAGCTAGGATGTATAGGTTTTGAAACACAAGCAAGTAAAGTTTGTAAAATGAGCAGCTGTTTGAGTGGCTGATAGCTGGGATGGGTTTTTAAAGTGATTCCCGACTCCTGGCTGTGCCTCTGTTATTTATGCCAACAGAAAAATAATGTTGCTTCCTGGTATCAGCTATGTTGGCTGAGGCCACGCCCCTTCTAGTCACATGGGTATGACATCAGCACAGATCCTTCTAGTTACTTAGTAAAACAATTCTATAACAGAATTAGCATAAATATCAGGGGGAGGACAGACAGGCAGGAGGGTGGGAATCACTATGAATACCCACCCCAGCTATCAGCGGATCGGCAGCTGCTGCCACTCAAAAAGCTGCTCATTTTACAAACTTTACTTGCTTGTGTTTCAAAACCTTTACATCCTAACTGACAACTAAAGGTATGTATAGAATCAGCACTGGCTTTAGGTTATATAGGAAAATCCTGGTGATTGGTGCGCTTTAACTGATGTTAATAGAATAATGATTTCGAAGTGCACTAAATTCTGAACTTAAATGAGAATGTTCACCGTGTGATTTTCCTATGTATCTGTTTACATAAACTATATTTTTAAAGTCAGAGATTGTAAAGCATCATGTCTTATTATACATTCCTTCATACTGCCGGCAAGAAGATTACTGCCTAGTCATTTATCTCTGCCTTCCAACCGTTTACAGCCTATCATTTCTTACAACACTAATTTTGTAACTTCCTTTTCACCTTATTTATTTTCTCGAGCCTCGTCTAGCTTGCTCTGTGCAGCCAGAAGTATAGATCACATTTCATTTCATAATTTGTGTGCATAATAACCAGTAATGCATCCAGATTAGGCTCAACTTTTGCTATTACTCAATCTTCATAATTGTTTTATTTGTTCCTTCCCTGACTGGTGCTGTGTATAAATCCATAAAATAAATACTCAATATTTAATCACATTTTACTTCCACTGTGGTGGACAGAATAATACTTTTATGGTAAATCATCCTCTATTACATTGGAGTTATAGGTCTTTAACCTGTTGAATCTGGCAGAATGTTTAATAGGGGCTCATTAGCAATTAATTTTATCAGTCAGAGCTACACAAGCCCAAAGAATTGTGAAATGTCATCATATTACTGTTATATACCGTATATATACAAACACTATACTTTGACCTTCGTGAGATGGTTTGTGCAATCGGTATCGTTAAATCGTCACATCTTGCACTGTTCACACATCTAAAAGAAGAATACAAAAAAGAATGGCACTTAAGGGCGCTTTACACGCAGCGACATCACTAGCGATGTCGCTAGTGAAAGTACAGACCCCCGTCGTTTGTGCGTCACGGTCAAATCGCTGCCCGTGGCGCACAATATCGCTAGTACCCGTCACACATATTTACCTTCCTAACGACATCACTATGGCAGGCAAACAGCCTCTTTTCTAATGGGGCGGTTCGTGCGGCGTCACATGGCAGGCATCCAATGGAAGCGGAAGGGCGGAGAGCAGCCGCATGAAAGTCACACCCACCTCGTTGCCGGAGGACACAGGTACGGTGTTGTTCATCGTTCCTGGGGTGTCACACATAGCGATGTGTGCTGCCTCAGGAACGACGAACAACCTGCGTCCGGCACCGGCAACAATTTTTTGAAAATGAACGACGTGTCAACGATCAACGATTAGGTGAGTATTTTTGATTGTTAACACTCGCTCATAGGTTTCACACGCATCGACGTCGCTAACGACACCGGATGTGCGTCACGAATTCCATGACCCCGACGACATATTGTTAGAGATATTGTTGCGTGTAAAGCCCCCTTTAGACCCACTACATACTGGGTGCCAAACCATGGACACTATAGGGAATGGTGGGATCATGGTCTTGCACATATTTGTCTGGTATTGACACCTGACTAAGCAGTATCAATGACTTCTGCAGTTTTACATAGGTCTCTGGAAAAAAATGACAAACATTCATGTGGACATGTACTTATAAACTGGCAGACATAGAGACAAAGGGCAGGGACAGGGCCAGACCAGGGGCGGACATATCATTGATGCAGCCTGTGCAGTCACACAGGAGCCCAAAAGGTAAGGGGTCACTTACTACCTCCAAAGCAGGTGGAATTGTGCATTTTGATGAGTTCTTGGGTTGCAAAGGGGCCCTCTTCTGTTTGTGTCCACCAGTGGGGTAAAAGACCATATTTTTGATCCAAGTGTGATCCAACAAAACATTGGATCATGCTCAGACCAAAGTTAGTCTATGGGGCTGTGCAAATGTAGGGGGTGGAAGAGTCCCTTCAATGCAATGCAAATGATGTCCATATTTTATGTGCCATGTTTTATAAGCAAGAGTAATGTAAATTAATGTATAAGTTGAATGCAATATGTTTTAGAAAAGATGTAGATTTTAACATGTAGGAAAGTGCAGAATGTGTTTTATTATAGGAATGTAGACAACTAGAGGCCAATTAAGTTACAACGGAAAGATAGTTTAGACATGAAAGAGTTAAGAGTGAGTCTGAGGGAGGAGTAGACGACTGGAGAGTGGCCATTTTAGAAAGGGAAAAAGAGAGAAGGGTTTGAAACGAGAAGAAGGAAGGACGTGGGTCTAGGTTCGAGGGCCATTCCTGAACCTCGAGACCAACCCCTGCAGGTTAGAAGCCTGTGGCTCATCCCAGCCTGCTTAGTTAAGCAGTCAGGGTTAAAAATGGACAAGGAGCTGGATTGAGGGAAGAGGTGACAATCCAGGAGTATTGTAGGGTCAAGAAGATCGAAAGTACTGACGAGGAAACTGAGGCTGCCACAGCACCCACTCATTGCGGGATCTTCTAGGAAGGAAGTTAGGCCACCGCAGCACCCATTGTGGACATCTTAGAGAGAAGACAGTACCCCAGTCAGTAAGGAAAGGATGCCAAATACCTCGTCTATTATGAAACTGTTGAACACAAATGAAGAACGTTATGTTGAGAAAGCCCTGGTTTTGCTTGATTCCTGCGAATGAGGACAAGAAGATGGACACTGACTCAGAGGAGAAAGTGAGTGTCATGCACCCCCTTGCAGGTTTCCACACACATCCAGGGTACCATTTGGTGCATTGGGTGCCCTGTTGGCAGGATGCCCTGCTTCACGAATGTCAGATTTTTTCCTCGGACAGTGTCGTTCTATGAAAATAAAAATCACTGTATGTCTGAGTTTCATCCAATATTTGGATCACACTCAGCCATGCAAGTCAATGAGTGCTTGGGGAACATCGAACTGCACTCAGATGATATTTGAGTGCACTCCAATTGCCACACATAAGCACAATGCAGAAATGTTGTTCTGTACCTTTCCCTCTCAAAGTCCTCTAATTCTCACATTCTATGCCAACACTCAGATCAAACTCTGAGTGTCATTTGCATAAATGTCAGATGAGAGAATCTACCACCATCTGCCTCTACTCTAATAATGATAAGAGATGGACGAACCAGCAGATGTTCAACCAGGCTTAAAAAAAACCCAGTCCAGACCAGATTTGACCCAATTTTGACCCCGGACGCAGAACCCCATATACATCTATGGGAACCGAAATTTAAATGCCATAAAATGGTATTAGTAAGGGCTAGAGGCCTGCAAAATTAAGCAAAATGAGGTTTAAAGCAAGATAATTATACTTACCGAGTGTCTGTGGTGCTCTCACGGTTTCTGGGTCCGCTCATTAAAGCTTATAAATATTCACTGCTTCCCCCTCCTATCTTCTCTGCCAGCGTCAGTGATTGTTTTTTTTACCATCCATGCTATTGATAACATCCTTCTCCAGCACCACATTTCAAAGGCAATGATTAATGATTAATTGGTAATTAATTTTTAATTGAGTAATGATTTCTAAACACTTTTTTTTCCACTTTTCACTGCCTTTATTAGTCCCCCTAGGGAACATGAACCTGTGATCATCTGATCTCTTTTGCTATACAAAGCAGTACAAGAGTGTAGCAAAAATCACGGTTTCCTATGAACACCAGTCAGAAGAAGCTGACATTCACAGGAGAACAGTCATGACAAGCACAGGGGTCTTCAACAGTCCCCTGGCCATCATGCAAACCCATTGCATCACCATAGCATTGACGGGCACATAGAATAGTGCGCTTCCCTGCTGGTGCACTGTAAATGCTGCAATAATAGGCTAACAGCCAGGGGCAGATCTCATCTCCATGCGCGACTGTTAGAGGCAGATGATGGCTGAATATCACAGCTATCATCTACTGGCAAAGATGTTGTCACGCTGTACTCTAAGATGTACAATAGCAGTACAGCGCAGTAATGTGGGACTGAGAGGATTCCTGAAACTATCTGAGAAGGTAGTTAGCTTGTAAACCACCAGGGGGCGTAAAAGTGAAGGAAATGTATGAGCAGGGAATTCACTAGCAGAGGTAATACTAGTCAAGCCCACCAGATGGCAGTAGAATCGTCAAAAAGCCGTGTCACAACATGAGGTCTTGTAAGTACACAAGGGCAAAGTCTAAACGTAGTCAGAGGGAAGCAAATAGTCAGTAGCCGGGAAATCAGAGCCTAGAAGCGAGGGGGAGTGGGAAGACAAGACAGAATAAAGGTAAACAGATAAGGAATGAACAGGGAGAAAGCAGGAGAGACACTGATGGAAATAGACAACAGAGGAGGTTAACAGGTCAGGTGAACACGGAGGTCAGGAGGGGGCAGAGCAGACAACAGGTCACTCAAGCGCAGAACACAGCAGAGCCAGAAGTATCACTGGTGAAGTCCAAGAGAAACAGTGCCCTAATAAAGCAGCCTGACCTCCAGAACGAGGCAGAAAGGATTAACCCCTAACGTGACTTGCATCAGAAGTGAAACCAAAAAAAAGGCTCAGCTCCAGCTGAGCCAGGAGTCAATCATGACAGATGTGCACCCAAAACAAATCCAGTTGATGTAAGAGCTATGTAATCAAGTAGGGGAGGGATAGAGCCTGCATCAGGAGGCATGGCTTTCACAATCACCAACCTTCAACCCAATTAAGATGCGTTGGGAGGAGTTGGACCACAGAATAAAAGCAAAGCAGCTGACGAGTGCTCAACCCTTCTGGGAAGCACTTCAGGATTATTGGAAAGCCATTGAAGGTGTTTCCTGATGAAACTGCTTTTAAGGACAGGGACAGGAGGCCGTAGATTCTCTCATCCAAGAGAATCAGGACAATTATGCAAATGACACTCTGATCAAAAGCTGATCCCTTCGATTTTCTATGGGATTCAGGTCTGAAGAATGTGCAGACCACTTTTTTTTTAGGTATCCGAGTCTCCAGCAGCCATGTCAGAGTAAGGAAACTTATAAGCCATGCAAAGCTCCCATAGAAATTTAAATATGAAGAAAGCCTTTTCAGAGAAGAAGAGAACAGGAACACTAGTGCCACCTATTAGCGGTAGTGTGGCGCCCTGGACAAGCCAGGACGTCACAGGTAGTGCAACAACACACCCCACACCCCGGCTAGGCACATCGAGGTCAAACAAAAATCCTTGTTGCCTCCCTCCAGGGGCTGATGTTCACACCAGGGGGTGGAGCCAGGCGGTTGGCCCCACCCACCGAGGAGTTCACAGTCCTGGAGGCGGGAAAAGGAAGCAGTTGAAGTGAGGAGTGCAGTTGAGGAGGGAAGTGAAGTGGTAGTAGAGGAGACTGACCGTGTCCGGGTGCGTGGCCCGGGCACATACAGCAAGGTTGGCAGACGGTGGTGACCGTCTGCAGGAGGGGCTGATTGACGTGAACCGTAAGGACCGGGGACAGGCAGTGGCCCGCCGGTACCGGATCGGGGAGCGAAGAGAAGCCAGCACCATTCGGCAGGGCTTACGGACCCCGACCAGGCTAGTAGTCGCCGTAAAACTGGTCAAATCCGTTAGCGAAGGGAACCTCCGGGGTTTCCCAGCAGTCAAGACCCGATTGAAGGCAACAGCTCAAACCGTGAAGGGAAATACAGTCACCGCCAAGGCTACAGTTCCCAGGGCCAGAGCCTGCAGGCAAAAGGGGCTCCCTCAGCCTCCATCCAAGCTGGGGAGCGGGTTACCGGTGGGAAGCCACCAGAACCGAGAACATAACACAGGTGCAGGGAAAGGCAGTCACCACCAACCTACCGGGAGAAGAACAACCGCAGCCGTCTGTGGGACCCGTCCATCCAGCCGTTTGTTTTACCGGAGACTTTGAATTCATCATTGGCTGAGTGAGTACCACTGTGCCATGCAGCACCGCGCTGCCCCCGCGACCCTGCACCTCACCAGGCCCCGTAACCCGCCTGCCATCCCTCCCTCACCGGGCCCCGGGACAACCAATCCCCCTACCCACGGAGGGGAAAAACAACATCCAAGCTGCTTCCTGTCATCGCTCCCGGGATCCCCGTCCAAAGCAGCGGTGGTGTCACAACCTCACCACAACCGTGGGTGGCGTCACGGACAATAAATCCCCAAAACCAAACCCCTTTTCACTCACGGGCGAGGAGCGCCGCTCGAGTCCCTCGGATCCGGCCCACCGCTCGAGCCACCGAGCAGCAAGCGAAGCAGCAGCAGTGCCGGACCCGAGCGTGGTGAGCACAGCGTCCCCTCCCCGCCCGCGACAACTTGGTGTCACGAACAGGATCTTACCGCTCTGCCGTCTGGTAGAGGTGCGCCTTGTGTCCCGCTGGAGGTGTCCGGCCGAAAATTTTCAGAAGCCGCCATCTTGGGCGCGAAAAAATCCCCGCTCGAGCGTTTTCCCGAGCAGTGGAGGCGCAAAAGCCGAAACCCCGCCCCTATAGAAGAGGAGTCGGAAAAAGACTAAGGGGGACGGATGGCATCTGGCCGCATGTAGCTCACGGCTATAAAAGCAGGGACGCCAGTACTCTGCGGCCATACTGGGTTCCTGGAAAGCACCATGGCCGAAATGCACAGCCCAACCAACAACCCCATAGTCACCGCACCAGGCACCGCGGCGTGGGTGAAGGACCGGACCGCCCCACTGAGTAACCGTCTGCAGGCCCGCATGCAGCTCCTCCTGGAGGAGTGGGAGACCGACATGGCGGACGTGGTGGCTACTATGCGGAGACGCGAGGTGGAGGAAGATTTGGAGGAGCGGGTAAGGGACCCACGCCCCTGTATTCCCGAGGGATCGGCCACTGCAGCTGGGGGGCCCGGCCTCCACCCGCTCACCCTGCCGCCTCCCCCGCTATCCGTGTTAGTCGCTGCCGCCCCGCCACTAGGCCCGCTACCCGCCCAACCGGGAGCAATACCTTGCCAATCCGCCCCGGCGGACCGACCGGCTGCAGATGCTCGGGGCCGCCCTGAACCGCTCCTGTGGGAGCCGCCGAGACCGCGGCCCCTTAACGAAGATGTATCAGAGGCCCCGGCAAGGATTGCACCAGGGGCTGTGCCCGAGCCTGGGACCGTAGCATGGATGAAGGCCAGAGTAATTGAATTCAACCAACGCCAGCAGAATCAGATATACCTCATGATGGAGCAGTGGACCAATGAGGTGGAAATGCTGGTTGCGACTGCCCCGATGTATGAGATGGGAGCAGACGTGGCGGAGCCGACGGGTGACCCACGCCCCCATGTCCCACAAGGACCGGCCACTGCGGCTGGGGGGCCCGGCCCAGTCTCGGCCCTCGTATCGTCCCTGCCATTACCCATGGGGCGCCTGAGTGTTGACCGTCCTGACCTGCTGCCCCGTGCTACCACAGTAGAACCTGACGTGCTGAGTGCCGGAAACCTGGAGACTGCGGCAGCTGGCAGCAACCCGCCTGGTGCAGGGACGGTTGATAATGACTCCGACCCCGGCGCCGAGCCCACCTCTGAGTTTGAGCAGGCGAGTGAGCATCTCCGCTACGAAGGAGGGCCGGTGGTTTTCTATAGCCCGCGCACCGGTGGAAATGGATACCGGGCACCCCTCTCCCAACAGGCCTGTCACTGCATGTTCGAAATGTTAGTAGCAGAGGATGAGGCCACCTCAGCGGAAGAGTCAGAGTGATGGCAGCGGGGCTCCACTGCAAGTTGTCCCCGTTGGGACCACCAGTATAGATTAAAAGTTGAATGATAAGTGAATTAACAGAAGATGTCACCTGATTGGAACTTTGATTGAACCGGACGTTGCCGGCAACTAGTCCCCATAGGGACTTTCTGCAACCGTTGCGTAAGGGACTTCTTACGGACAAGCCCGAGAACTGGCAGGGCAACCACAAACTTAGTGAGATGTAAATAAAAGTTGGCTTGAAACCGTTACCGCCTCCGGAGAGGCTGATTTGGGAGGATGGGCCTGGAGGAAATGGATGACCCAGGCCCGCCACTACCGTAACCGGTGGCGATCCTCCGGGGGTTCAGGGGTCCCCATGGACGCGGGTTCCATGAAAGAGACCGTACCCGCTCGGGAAGCTTGGCTCTGGACTGGGGTCAAGGGGTGATGCCCACTTCTTAGGGGCAGCATCCGTTAGCGAAGGGAACCTCCGGGGTTTCCCAGCAGTCAAGACCGATTGAAGGCAACAGCTCAAACCATGAAGGGAAATACAGTCACCGCCAAGGCTACAGTTCCCAGGGCCAGAGCCTGCGGGCAAAAGGGGCTCCCTCAGCCTCCATCCAAGCTGGGGAGCGGGTTACCGGTGGGAAGCCACCAGAACCGAGAACATAACACAGGTGCAGGGAAAGGCAGTCACCACCAACCTACCGGGAGAAGAACAACCGCAGCCGTCTGTGGGACCCGTCCATCCAGCCGTTTGTTTTACCGGAGACTTTGCATTGATCATTGGCTGAGTGAGTACCACTGTGCCGTGCGGCACCGCGCTGCCCCCGCGACCCTGCACCTCACCAGGCCCCGTCACCCGCCTGCCATCCCTCCCTCACCGGGCCCGGGACAACCAATCCCCCTACCCACGGAGGGGAAAAACAACATCCAAGCTGCTTCCTGTCATCGCTCGCGGGATCCCCGTCCAGAGCAGCAGTGGTGTCACAACCTCACCACAACCGTGGGTGGCGTCACGGACAATAAATCCCCAAAACCAAGCCCCTTTTCACTCACGGGCGAGGAGCGCCGCTCGAGTCCCTCGGATCCGGCCCACCGCTCGAGCCACCGAGCAGCAAGCGAAGCAGCAGCAGCGCCGGACCCGAGCGTGGTGAGCGCAGCATTCCCTCCCCGCCCGCGACAGTAGCAATCCTAAAATTTAGCAACCACATTGACTTTTTGGATTGCTACTTCCAATAGATTGCAAGATTCTCTCTGAGGTGGCTTTTTGCATAAGGATAAAGCATATACAGGCCAACCTCTTGTGTGCCTTCCATCGACAGTATTGCTATAAAGTTGTCACTAATGATTGTAGGAGAAGAACAGACATGGATTATTGAAGCAGTAAACAATAATTAACTCTTAACTGCTGTCATGCACGGAGTAGGAGATGTCCGTATGTAATCCATGACACACGCGTTCAGACCGACGGGCGTCTGACGCACTACAAAAACACTACAAACAAAAGGGAGAACACTGGGGTCATGATACAATGAAGGTCCCTGCTGCTAGGGAGAGGGGTGAGGGGGCACCTCCGGGACTCACCTCTAGCTGACTCATGAGCTCCCTGGCGTCCCTATACAGGTTCTTCCAACCTGTCAGCCAACAGGATACCTTGGACCCTCAGCTGGCCCTAAACTCACTCTGCCTAGTGAGTAGGCTGACAAGTTCACTAGACTCACTACTACCCTAATAAACATGGAGGTAAAGGAAGGCAGATGGGAGAATAAACAGAAGGCTACAAAAACCAAACTTCAAAGCAGAAGATAGGCTTTAAAGTAGTAGATGGATGGGCACAGGACAATTCTTCAGTAGCTCCTTCCACCAGACTGGCCAGAGTAGAAATGATTTCTAACAGCAGCAAGAGCTGCTGGGAAGACCTGTACTTCTATGAACTGCTGGCAACAAAAACTATAATTAACTCATGAGATGGGATGGGAGGCTCCAGTCCTAAGGCTGTCACTAGTCTCAAAACAGCAAGGAGATGACCATGACAACTGCTCATTGGCATCAAAAGGCTTCCTTACACATTAGACTAATGTTGACTGAATCAACCAATATCGAAGTGTCCGGATGACTGTCTAGTGTGTATGGGGACGATGGCCGATTGCAAGTTGTGAAAGATAGTACAGTATTAAATGATCATAAAGGGAATAATTGTTTTTGGTTATTACAAACAGTTGTGAAAGATATCAATCACAAATGTCCAATTTTGGTCTGCCGATCGAA
The DNA here is from genome assembly GCF_048569485.1 of Anomaloglossus baeobatrachus. Taxonomy (NCBI): domain Eukaryota; kingdom Metazoa; phylum Chordata; class Amphibia; order Anura; family Aromobatidae; genus Anomaloglossus; species Anomaloglossus baeobatrachus. The sequence goes on along the minus strand of NC_134361.1, from coordinate 75,753,372 downwards.
TATGTCCCCGGCTGACGTGTCAGTTGGCGACTTTCTTGCAGGGAACACAGAAGTGCTCGGCTGAGTGAGTGCTCCTGCATTTGGGGCTGTCGGCTGAGATGGCTATTGATCGAATGATTGGCCTAAGCATTGTTCGGCTGACAGCATTCTAATGTATATGGCCAGCATTAGAGATTCCTGTTTCTTACGTAGCACTCTCTCATGGCAGCACATTACATATGTATGTGTACAGGACATATGGATACACACAAATATCCTACATTGACAAATTCAGCTCCATTATTGTATAGAATTTCCTATATTGCTTAGTGTTTTGTCTTATTTATTCCTTCCTCTCAATGTAACACCCTGTCTTCTAGTATCTCCTGTGTGATTCAAAGCAGCCAAAATGACTTAAGCGAGACACCCGTAATTATCAGTCTGGCGTGATTCAAATGGATAAAAGATAGTATGGCAATTATGTATTCCAAAAGTCGATGCCAATTTAAACACGGCGCTGTAGATTTCCACCAAGAGAGGGTTACGATGAATAAAAAAGTCTGCCTTCAACTGTTAACAGGTCTTTTTGTCTAGACTGAAATTCCCAATATAAAAGCACACAAATTCATTTCTTAGTTATTTAGAGACAGGCATGTCTAAAGTTTCACAAATCTCAGTGGTTAAAGGAGCGGTTGACAGCTTCAGATAGTACGAAGATATCTGAACAAATATTGGTACAATTGAGTAGAATTTAAGGTGATCATCATCCATAACATTGGAGATGTACGCTGATCATATAATATTTCAAAGATGTCATTTTTACTTTGATTTCATAATGTACGAAGAAAAATTAGTTTATGATTTATGTAATATTTTTTTTTTAATATTATATGTTTTTTACATAGCCTGTTGTAGTATGGGGGATATACATTTATATAACCTGATGTTCATTTAAGAGTTTTTACTAGAGACTAGTGGATTTTTTTTTAAATTAAAATTTGCCGACTCTAATAAATTTTCCCCTGAAAATTCAATTTGATTTCTTTGCCTTTGTGGATTGGATAGGTTGTTACCGACATCTCGTGAGAAATTCATGTTAATATCAGCTTTGGAAATATATTTACTTGGAAAAAAAGTGACGTGTTCAATACTTATTTCACCTGAGGTATATTGTGCACGGGTTATTAACAAATATTATTTTTAAACATAAGGAAACAACGTAAATATAGATGAGTAAATCCATCAAAATGTTGATGATGTGTATCGCTCGGATGGGTGTTGCTGCTCTCGGTACAATGCCTTCTCCATCTTGTGGGATCATCGTTCACCTGCCCAGCCCCGTGTGTTTGATGCGCCTTGCGTCATTTACAAAGAAGCCTATATTGCGATCCTGCGCATGCATACTTTGATATGCCTGGCTGTGGCAGACCAAATAACCGTAATGTGCAGGTGCGAGAAAAAAGTCAAAGACCGCCCGCGCATGCGCACTACTGTACTTTGATCTGCCCTCTGCCGGGCATATCAAAGTGCACCTGTGCAGGAGCGCAATGAAGGCCGCTGTGTGGATAACATGGGATGCATCATGCACACAGGGCTGGTCAGGAGGATGACGATCAGATAAGATGGAGGAGGCACCGAGAGCAGTGACACCCATCAGACCGGACTGCCCCATAGGTAAGTATTATAAGGGTGTTTTTTACATTATACCGATCGGCCTGGGCTCTTATATATAGCGTTCTGGAATGCCATATATAAAGACTCACTGGTGGTGGCCGAAGCTCATAAGGGAAAAACCTGGTGACAAGTTCCCTTTAAAGGTTGAGCCCCCTTTATGTCAGTTTAGGCTAAAGAAATGATACTATCTACACACTAGTTACATATTAGCGCCATCAAGTTTTTGTCTGCTAATACTGATTGAATATAAAAACGAATATTTCATGGAAATGCACATGTAAGTAATTTGAATTACTGTTCCACAACTTAACATAATGTTACAATAGAGATTTGTAAGAAAAGAACAAACATATAATTTGCAAATGTATAAAAATACATATTGTTCAATAATAAAGTAACGTTGGCAACTGAGAGAGGACCTATCAGCCCCCTGTCTATTTTAGTAAATAGTAATTTTATAAAATATATATTTTTTTAAACTATTTATCATTTTGTTACTTTGTAATTCCATTTGGAAATGCATAAGTAATTGAAATTCTTAGTAGAATCCAAACCCTTATCCTTACACACTTCAACACAGCAGAATCAATGCTGAGTGTCGGGGTGTACAAACTATTGTCATGGGGAATGGTGATGCCATTTAATACAATATGCCAGGAACGATCAATTGTCCTTTTTATAGTAGTGGTGGCCAACATTATTGGGACCTCAGATGTGAGGTCTGCGCATTACTGCACTGTCCTGTGGGCCATACTTACAGCAGCGTTCACTACAGTCTATAGAGATTTGGAAGAGAGTGAGTGTGATCCCACTGACCAAACATCATGGCTTGTCCTTCTGCTATGTCACAGTGTCAAAACCCCATTAGTAATGCTGAGGAAGTCCACACAAAAGAGAAACAGAACAACATGAGCAAAAGGTTTCCTAACCTTGGTCTTAACATGTGTGCACATGGGTTGTCTGGTTATTGCCTATGCTCCAAAGATAAACAGGTTAATTGGCTTCCGAAGATATTGATCTTAATGTGTGTGTCTAAAATTGTGAAATTAGATTTAAATTGTGATAGTCTATAACGGTATAAAATATGCTGGCTCCATAGAAGTAACAGAAATACCTAAATCAATATTAATCAATAAGAGGGACTCCTATGTAGAAATGAGAGGATTGATCCATGGATGATGGAGTGCAAGTCAAATTTCTTAAAATTTTTGATGTGATGGGAATTCAAACATTTTGAGCTTCAATTTGCAGTTTGCAAAAAAAAAAATAATAAAATCCCACACTACTGGAACATCAGAGAGCAGACAAACACGATTTTGTGTTATCTGGCGGATCTCACCATAATGTACTGCAGCTAACACATTTTATGGATTATCATACCCTGTACAATGGTGGTCAGTACCTCGGCCATCACAGATCAGTGGATTCCACTGGAGCAGTTTGCACGGCAGAGTAATTTTCCATCTCTAGGGTCACTGGGTAAGTCTCTCTCTTCTGTAGTGTTGAAGCTCTTATGGTGAGCAGGATCCTCTCTCTCGCCTATGGAGTGTAAGCTTTTATGGTCAGCGGGGTCCTCTCTCTCGCCTATGGAGTGTAAGCTTTTATGGTCAGCGGGGTCCTCTCTCTCGCCTATGGAGTGTAAGCTTTTATGGTCAGCGGGGTCCTCTCTCTCGCCTATGGAGTGTAAGCTTTTATGGTCAGCATGGTCCTCTCTTTCTCTCCTGTAGAGTGTAAGCTCCTATAGAGAACAGAGTCCTCTCTCTCTCCTGTAGAGTGTAAACTCTTATGGTCAGAGGGATCCTCTCTCTTGTAGAGTATAAGTTTTTACGGTCAGCAGGGTCCTTTCTATTGATCTCCTGTAAAGTGATCGTTACCAGGATTCTCACTCTCTTTCTTCTGTAGAGTGTGTAGAGTGTAAGCTCCTATCGTAAGTGGTGTCCTCACTCTTTCTCTCCTGTAGAGCATAAGCTCTTATCATCAGCAGTGTCCTCTCTCTCCTGTAGAGTATAAGCTCTTACGATCAGTGGTGTCCTCTCTCTTTCCTGTAGAGTGTACGCTCTTGTGGTCAGCGGGGTCCTCTCTCTCTTCTGTAGAGCGTAAATGTTTTTGGTCAGCAGGGTTCTCTATCTCTTTTGTCTGGTGTAAGCTCTTTCGGTCAGTGGAGTCCTTTCCATGTCTCCTGTAGAGGATCCTCTTATGTCCAGTGGGATCCTCTCCCTCTCTCCCTCTCCTGTAGAGTGCAGGGTGTTATCATCAGCGGGATCATCTCATTCTCTCTCTCCCTCTCTCTCTCTCTCTCTCTCTCTCTCTCTCCTGTATAGTGTAAGCTCTTTTGGGCAACAGTATCCTATATCTCTCTTGTATAGTGTAAGCTATTTTTGGCAGCGGGGTCCTCTCTTTAGTGTAGAGTGTAAGCTCTTATGGTCAGTGAGATCATCTCTCTCTTCCTCTCTCCTGTAGAGTGTAAGCTCTTATGGTCAGCAATGCATTGTTCACTCTCTCCTGTCTCCCATTATTGAGATTTGCACAAATTATTTTTTTGCAAATCAAATTTTAAGGGATAATGTGATGAATTTGAAGTTAAACAATTTTTTCATCTCATCTCCTGTGTGATATGGATACGCCATATGCCTATATCACTTGCCTGTAGAAGAAGCTATGTGCAGTATATGAATACTGTTCTGCTGCTGCAGTCTTTGAGATCAGAAAGTACATTAAGAAATTAGAGCATGTCTAGTGCTCTGTAAATCAAGAGACATTTCTGTATTTCCAAAAGAAGCACTTTAAATAGGTTAATAACACAGACGTCTATTGTCATACTATGTGCGAGTAAACAAGAAAGGTCTGTAATAACTGAGCCGCTAACACTTTTGAAGGACACACGCCAGTGCTTTTTTTTTCATGGAAAAATGGAGAGTTATTAGAATGAATGTGTATGTTGTTCCACAAGCTCCTATTGTTTGCAGCCAGAGAACAGAACATACATCGCTCCTTCCCACTATCTTATTTACACATGATTATTACTCAGCAATCACCCATAAAAGAGCTTTTTATTTGAATGGGCAGACACGGGCCAATAAAAGATTAGGCTGCAAACACTGGGATATAAACTTTCATTGGTGAGACATTTAATATTATTTGTACTTTTCGTAGCTACATAATCTTATAGCATACAGCTTGTCCCAGCGCAGAAATCCTCCGGTGTCTTTCCTGTGATGGAGTTTGCTGTAGTGGCGTTTGATGGACTCTGTGATCCATTGTATTAAATAGACAGGAGTATATATGACCCGACAAGTCACCTAAGGACGTGGCACTTCTATCACTGGGAAAAGTAAGGACTTAGTAGAAAGAAACAAACACACAGAAAATACAATAAAGGACAATTAAGCGGGCTTTACACGCTACGATATCGTTAATGAATTATCGTCGGGGTCACGTTGTTTGTGACGCACATCCGGCGTCATTGACGATATCTCAGCGTGTAAGACTTAAGAGTGATCTTAAAAAATTGCAAAAGAGGGCAAAATCGTTTGCCGTGGAGAGGTCGTCCTGAAACAAAAAATCGTTTTCAGGATGTTAGCGATTAGAGTTGAGCGCGGTTCGTGTTTCTCCAGTTCGCGGTTCGAGTGATTTTGGGGGTGTTCTAGATCGAACTAGAACTCGAGCTTTTTGCTAAAAGCTCGATAGTTCTAGTTACGTTCAAGAACAGTTCTAGCAGCAAAAAGCCAAGCTAATTACTAGCTGGCTTAACGCTGTAATAGTGTAAGTGACTCTGTGACTCACACTATTATGACATTTCAGCGTATAGTGTGCAGGAACAGCGCGTTCAGATCACTGCTGCTGGGATAATGGCGATCGCCATTTTTTTTTTTTCTGGGGCGGACCAGCATGTCAGCCAATCCCAGACACACACACAGCTAAGTGGACTTTTAGCCAGAGAAGCAACGGCATGTGTGATAGGATGTCCATGTCACATGTTGCTGCATTATAAAAACGGACATTTTGTTCCAGCACGGCATTATCTGCCTTCTGCGTCTGGGTGTCAGTCACCTCTCACGCAGCTCCTGTCGCCGATACTGCTGTGTACGCTCTACACACAGCGCTATACAGAATAGGCATAGATGTTTCTTTCAGCCCTTTTAAGGGCTAATTACAGCAGGCTCAGAGCCATAGGTGACAGTCAGGTCCGTGGAAAGAGTTTTTAACAGCTACAGATAAGAGCGTCTGTGTAGCTAAGCTCAGGGACTTCCTTGCTGCATTTCACCATTAGGAGGGATAGAAAGTGAGGCTTCCTTTCCTCTACACTGACCCACAACTCGGCCACTTTACCCTCCTGCCCTTTGCACACTCAAGCTCATTGTTACTAAGCCATTATACTAGCAAACACTGAGGAAACTTAGTGGCATCCTAAAAGTGGCTGTTGGACTTCATTAGTGTCCCACTAGTGCAAAGATATTTGCAGCACCTCTGCATTGCACACTCAAGCTCATTGTTACGAAGCCATTATAATACCAAACACTGAGGAAACTTAGTGGCATCCTAAAAGTGGCTGTTGGACTTCATTAGTGTCCCACTGGTGCAAATCTATTTGCAGCACCTCTGCATTGCACACTCAAGCTCATTGTTACAAAGCCATTATAATACCAAACACTGAGGAAACTTAGCGGCATCCTAAAAGTGGCTCTTGGACTTCATTAGTGTCCCACTGGTGCAAATCTATTGGCAGCACCTCTGCATTGCCCACTCAAGCTCATTGTTACAAAGCCATTATAATACCAAACACTGAGGAAACTTAGTGGCATCCTACAAGTGTCTGTTGGACTTCATTAGTGTCCCACTGGTGCAAATCTATTTGCAGCACCTCTGCATTGCACACTCAAACTCATTTTTAATAAGCTATTATACTAGCAAACTGTGCTGCCATTTTAAGGGCCATAGTTTCATTGTCCGGGATAGTTATTGTTGTTTATTCTGCTGTCAATAAAGGTAGACCACCGCTGCAATCTACACCACCTCTCAATTTTTACTACCACATTTTAAGTGGACATTCTTGTCGCTAGCAAAATGAGTGGCAAAATGACAGATGCTGGTGGAAAGGGGAACAGGCGTGTTGGAAAAGGAAAAACGTTTGTGTCCATGGGGAAGGTGGCAAAGCTCCATTAACATCTGCTGAAGATAGGCCATCTTCCAGCAAAAGTAAGATGTCTACTACTTTCCGTGGACAATCGGATGTGCTCCCTTTTTTACGAACACGAACAACTGGAACAAAGGTAGATGTTGCCCAAAAAAAGAAAATGCTTGAATGGATCTCAAGTGGTCCAAAAAGTGCCCTCTCCTCCACCTCAACTACCGCATCAAAAAAACACCAGTCCTCTGATTTGTCATCCCAATCACACTTGCTTTCTCCCAGCTCTCAAGTCTCCATCCGCCCTGCACAGTATGGTGGAACAGAGATGGCTGAGTCTGCAGAGCTGTTCAGTCACACTATAGCCTGGGAATCAGAGGTCTGCTCCAAAGCTACAGTGAGTACAGACCAGGAAATGGTCTGCAGTGATGCCCAGAACCTTTGTGACTCAGATTCAGGCCGTGATGACCAAGTTTCTGAGCATAATGTTGACCCTTATTCACAAACTGAAACACCTGTTGTAATAGACAATGAGGAACATACTGATGACGATGAGACGCAGATACCAGATTGGGCTGACAACTTAAATATTCGTTCAGGGCAGGAAGAGGCTCGGTCTGAGGGGGAGGGGAGTGCAAACACAACGCTTGATGAGGAACGTCTAGATCCCACCTACTGTCAACCCACAGTCAGGCAGTCGAGGAGGTCAACAGAGGCGGTGGAGGAGGATGCAACCGACGACGAAGTTACCTTGCGCCTTCCTGGACAGAGGAGGAGTACTGGTAGCACGTCTACAACTGCATCCTCAGCTACCACTCTGTCTGTGAGCACTAGTCGGGGTGGCTCAGCAGGTCGCATGCCCTCTAAGCCTTGCCTAGTCTGGTCCTTTTTTGACATAGCAAAAGATCGCCCAAATCATGTGATATGTAAAATTTGTCGTGAATCTGTTAGTAGAGGGCAAAACCTCAGCAGTTTGACAACTTCTTCCATGAATCGTCACATGAATAAATATCATATGTCTCAGTGGGAAGCTCACCGTGCTGCAATGCGGCCTAGCGGAGCGAACCATCCATGGCCTGCCCCTTCCAGTGCATCCGCGCGCTCTTCATCTTCTAGGACTGTGGGGACAGCTGTCACACCTGGTTTTCCACGCACAACTTACACCAGTGTAACCGCAACACGCAGTTTGCTTGGTAGGTCGTCAGTTGGTTTGGAAGGGGAAACAAGTGCGTGTGTACAGCTCTCTCAGACATCGATAGCACCAACGTTGGATGAAGGCAACATCATGTCTATGTCTGCACTTTCCTCACAAACCTGCATTTTTCCAGGGACATCCTACTAACCACCGTCTACACACAGCAGCCAGATCTCTGTCCCTCAGATGTGGACAAATAAAAGGCCATTTCCTGCAACCCATGACAAAGCTAAGAGGTTGACTTTATCCCTCTGTAAGCTCTTGGCTACCAAAATGCTGCCTTTCCGCCTGGTGGACACACAGGATTTTAGAGACCTTATGTCTGTCACTGTGCCCCAGTACCAGATGCCCAGTCGCCACTACTTCTCTAAGAAAGGTGTGCCTGCGCTACACCAGCATGTCGCACATAACATCACCGCTTCCTTGAGAAACTCTGTGTGTGAACGGGTGCATTTCACCACCGATACTTGGACCAGTAAGCATGGACAGGGACATTACATGTCGCTGACAGGGCACTGGGTAACTATGGTGATAGATGGTGAAGGGTCTGCTGCACAAGTCTTGCCGTCCCCACGACTTGTGTGTCAATTCTCTGTTTGTCCAAGTTCCTCCACTGCTTCTGCCTCCTCAACCTCGTCTGGGTCCTCCACCTCCGCCCCAAGCCTGCCTGGTCAGGCCACCAGCGTTGTAACTGCGCAGAAGGAATCATGCATCCCTGATTACTATGCTGGCAGCAGAGCGCAACGGCATCAGGCGGTCTTTGTCTTGAAATGTCTTGGAACTAAGAGTCACACAGCAGCTGAGTTGTGGGCACCTCTGGAGACTGAGTTTGGTAAATGGTTGTCTCCACTCAACCTGCAGCCTGGTAAGGCAGTGTGCGACATTGCTGCAAACCTTGGTGCGGCCCTTCGCCTGGGCAAGGTGACACACGTGCCTTGTATGGCTCACATGTTGAACCTTGTTGTCCAGCAATTTTTAACACACTATCCCGGCCTAGATGGCCTTCTGAACAGGGCACGAAAACTGTCTGCTCACTTCCGCCGTTCAACCGCCGCAGCTGAGCGACTTGCATTGCTCCAGAAGTCTTTCGGCCTGCCGGTTCATCGCATGAAATGCGATGTGCTGACACGGTGGAATTCGACTCTCCACATGTTACAGCGACTGTGGCAGCACCGTCGAGCCCTGGTGCAATACGTCATGACGTATAGCCTGGGCCAACGAGATGCAGAGGTGGGGCAGATCACCCTGATGGAGTGGTCTCAGATCAAGGACCTATGCACCCTTCTGCACAGTTTCGACATGGCGACGAATATGTTTAGCGCTGACAATGCCATTATCAGCATGACAATTCCAGTCATTTACATGCTGGAGCACATGCTAAACACTATTCGGACTTAGGGGGTGGAACAACAGGAAGGGGAGGAACTACAGGAGGATTCATATGCGCAAGAGACAACAACATCACCAAGGTCCAGACGTTCATCATCACCAACGCGGCAGGCATGGGACCATGGGAGACAGGGATCAACAAGGGCGCATGGTAGCAGGCGAAATGTTGAGGAAAGTGCAGGAGAACATGAAGAAATGGAGGATGAACTGTCCATGGATATGGAGACCTTGGTCAAATTTCAGTTGAAAGAGGTTGGGGGGAGATGTCAGAGGAAGAAAGAACGGTTAGCACCTCTATGCCACAAACACAGTGTGGACTTGGTCCGCATGGCTGCGCCAGACACATGAGTGCCTTCTTGCTGCACTACCTCCAACATGACCCTCGTATTGTCAAAATTAGAAGTGATGATGACTACTGGCTTGCCACACTATTAGATCCGCTGTACAAGTCCAAATTTTGGGACATAATTCCAGCCATAGAAAGGGACGCACGTATGCAGGAGTATCAGCAAAAGCTGTTACTCGATCTTAACTCGGCTTTTCCACAAAACACCCGTGCAGGTGCAGGGAGTGAATCTCCCAGTTGTAACTCGACAAACATGGGACGGTCTCGTCATCTTCAACAGTCTACCCGTACCAGTAGCACTGTATCTGGTGCTGGTAACAGCAATTTTATTGAATCTTTTTATAATTTTTTTAGACCATCCTTTGCAAGGCCACCAGAGACAACAAGTCTGACACATAGTCAACGGCTGGAGAGGATGATACAGGAGTATCTCCAAATGAACATCGATGCCATGACTTTGCAACTGGAGCCTTGCTCATTTTGGGCTTAAAATCTTGAAAAATGTCCAGAGCTCTCCACTTACGCCTTGGAGATCTTGTCGTGTCCAGCTGTCAGCGTTGTCTCTGAACGTGTCTTCAGTGCTGCTGGGTGTGTGCTGACAGATAAGCGCACGCGTCTGTCCAGTGACAATGTGGACAGACTAACGTTCATCAAAATGAACAAGTCATGGATCCACAAGGAATTTACTACCCCTGTGTCATCCTGGGGAGAGTAAATGCTTGTGGATTTGGAATGTGCTTGATGCAAATCTAGCTGTGAATTGTACAACTAGGGCACAAGTGCTGCCACTGATGGGGTGTCTGTGTGGCCCAATTTTTTGAAAAAAGGGAGACTCCGCTTGGAGTAACCCTTGCTTGCTGTGTTTTTAAAAAGGAGCCAAGATGAACAAGTCATGGTTCAGCAAAGACTTTGCTACCTACCCCGGTGTCATCCTGGGGACGGTTAAGGATGGTGTATTTTTGAATGTGCTTGATGCAAACCTACCTGTGAAGTGTATAACTGGGGCACAACTGCTGCCACTGAAGGGGTGGGTGTCTGTGTGGCCCAATTTTTGGAAAAAAGGGAGACTCCGCTTGGAGTAACCCTTGTTTGCTGTGTTTTTAAAAAGGAGCCAAGATGAACAAGTCATGGTTCAGCAAAGACTTTGCTACCTACCCTGGTGCCATCCTGGGGACGGTTAAGGATGGCGTATTTTTGAATGTGCTTGATGCAAATCTACCTGTGAAGTGTACAACTGGGGCACAAGCGCTGCCACTGAAGGGGTGGGTGTCTGTGTGGCCCAATTTTTGGAAAAAAAGAGAGACTCCGCTTGGAGTCACCTTGCGGTGTTTTAGATGATTTGATGATTTTAAAAGGGCGTGCCATGCCTATATCTGTGTCTCCTCCTCTTTTTCCTCGTAACGCTGTTTTGTTTTCGCATGAGAATTTGTTCTTGTCACTTTCCCATGTGTTTGTGTTGTGTTGTGAGTTGTTTGTCACCTTTTGGACACCTTTGAGGGTGTTTTCTAGGTGTTTTTATGTGTTTGTGATTGCCTCCCATTGTTTCCTATGGGGTTTGAGTGGTTCACCTAACCAATTCGCCGAACCGAACTTGAACGAGACCTCTGTTCGGCGAACCGAACTCGAGCCGAACCACGACCGGTTCGCTCATCTCTAGTTAGGAGGTCATTGGTAGGTGTCAAACACAGCGATGCTTCCTGCCCAATAGGACATCGTCGTTGAAGAATATTGTCCGGACCATTCGGCAATGACTAGCGATCTCACAGCAGGGGCCTGATCGCTGGTAGGTGTCACACATAACAAGATGGCTGGCAAGATTGTTGCTACGTCACAGAAACTGTGACTCAGCAATGATCTCGTTAGCGATCTTGTTGTGTGTGACGGGGCCTTAAGTAGAAAAGAACAAACACACAGAAAATACAATAAAGGACAATTAGACATGTGATGAGTGGGTGATATGTGCACTATTGGAGACATTGAGATATATATATATATATATATATATCTCTATATATATAATTGCCTTATTCTGTCTGTCTGTCTGTCTGTCTTGCTCCAAAATTGTGTCACGGTGGGTGTCATTACAGTGACAACCATCTGATTGGCCGCTGGGCTCGGCCTGGCCCCGCCCCCCCCATGGATTGGTCGCCGCTGGGCTCGGCCTGGCCTCGCCACCCCCCCACGGATTGGTCGCTCGCCTCGGCCTGGCCCCGCCCTCCGCATGGATTGACCGCTCGCCCCGGCCCTCCGCACGCATCGCCAGACATAACCTTGCGATGCTGGGATCGTGACGGAGCCGGTGAACGCTGGTAACCATTATACACATCGGGTAACTAAGGTCCCTTGGTTACCCGATGTGTATCATAGTTACCAGTGTACACTGGCTCCGTCACGATCCCAGCAGCGCCAGACATAACCTTGCAATGCTCTGATCGTGACGGAGCCGGTGAACGCTGGTAACCATTATACACATCGGGTAACTAAGGTCCCTTAGTTACCCGATGTGTATCATAGTTACCAGTGTACACCGGCTCCGTCACGATCCCAGCAGCGCCAGACATAACCTTGCGATGCTGGGATCGTGACGGAGCCGGTGAACGCTGGTAAGCATTATACACATCGGGTAACTAAGGTCCCTTAGTTACCCGATGTGTATCATAGTTACCAGCGTACACCGGCTCCCGGTACACATGTGCAGGGAGCCGGCATTATACTCCTCTACCCCCAGGACTACTCCTCCTATTATAGTCCTCCTATTATACTCCTCTCTGAGCATAATAGGAGAACTATTATAGCATGGGGGATGGAGCACGATGGGGAGTGCGCAGCATGGGGGATGGAGCATGATGGGGTGCACAGCATGGGGGATGTAGCACGATGGGGGGTGCGCAGCATGGGGGATGTAGCACGATGGGGAGTGCGCAGCATGGGGGATGGAGCACGATGGGGAGTGTGCAGCATGGGGGATGGAGCACGATGGGGGGTGCGAAGCATGGGGGATGGAGGATGATGGGGGGTGCGCAGCATGGGGAATGGAGCACGATGGGGAGTGCGCAGCATGGAGGATGGAGCACGATGGGGAGTGCACAGCATGGGGGATAGAGCACGATGGGGAGTGCGCAGCATGGGGGATGGAGCACAATGGGGGGTGCGCAGCATGGGGGATGTAGCTGTGACGCCCTGGGCTCCTCCGGCCCATATCCAAGCAGGGGAGCGGGTTACCGGTGGGAACCCATCGCTACCAACACAGAAACACTAGGTTCAGGTCAAAGGGACATCACCGCTACCTACTGGGAGAGCAAGTGCAGCCGTCCGTGGGAACCGTCTTTCCAGCCGTGTGTTTTACCGAAAAACTGTGTCAACGTCTCAGGCTGAGTGAGTACCACAGTGCCGCAAGGCACCGCGCTGCCCCCGCGTCCCTGCGCCCACCAAGCCCTGCATCTCCCATCTCATCACTGGGCCCCGGGATCACCAACCCCTACCCACGTAGGGGCAACACAAATACTGGCTGCTCCATATCACTCTTCCCGGGATCCCCATACAGAGCAGCGGTGGTGCCAATAAATCACCACAACCGTGGGTGGCGTCACGGACAATAAACCATCCCCACACCCAACAACCCCCTTTCACTCACGTGCGAGGAGCGCCGCTAGAGTCCCCGGGATCCGGCTCATCGCTCGAGCCACCGAGCAGCAGCAGGCCGCAGCAGCCGCGGCAGCCGGACCCGAGCAGCAGTGGGAGAGCGCGGCGTCCCCTCCTCCGCCCGCGACATAGCACGATGGGGAGTGCGTAGCATGGGGGATGGAGCACGATGGGGAGTGTGCAGCATGGGGGATGGAGCACGTTGGGGGGTGCGCAGCATGGGGGATGGAGCACGATGGGGGGTGCGCAGCATGGGGGATGGAGCACGATGGGGAGTGCGCAGCATGGGGGATGGAGCACAATGGGGAGTGCGCAGCATGGAGGATGGAGCATGATGGGGAGTGCGCAGCATGGGGGATGGAGCACGATGGGGAGTGCGCAGCATGGGGGATGGAGCACGATGGGGGGTGAGCAGCATGGGGGATGGAGCACAATGGGGGTGCGCAGCATGGGGGATGGAGCACGATGGGGGGTGCGCAGCATGGGGGATGGAGCACGATGGGGGTGGGCAGCATGGGGGATGGAGCACGATGGGGGGTGCGCAGCATGGGGGATGGAGCACGATGGGGGGTGCGCAGCATGGGGTATGGAGCACGATGGGGGGTGCGCAGCATGGAAGATGGAGCACGATGGGGGGTGTGCACGATGGGGGGTGCGCAGCATGGGGGATGGAGCACGATGGGGAGTGCGCAGCATGAGGGATGGAGCATGATGGGGAGTGCGCAGCATGGGGATGGAGCACGATTGGGGTGCGCAGCTTGGGGGATGGAGCACGATGGGGGTGCGCAGCATGGGGGATGGAGCACGATGGGGAGTGCGCAGTATGGGGGATGGAGCACGATGGGGAGTGCGCAGCATGGGGGATGGAGCACGATGGGGGTGCACACCTCTTCCCAAAACACACACACACCGCCACACGCGCACCGCACAACACACCACACACACACTGGGAACCACAAACACCACCCTACACAGACACCCACAAACACAGACAACGCCGCACACACACAACACCCAACACACAAACAACACCCAACACACAAACACCGTAGCATACACAAATATAGGCACATACCGCGCAACACACACACATTGCACAAAACATACCTCCCCCAAAAACACACACACGCACCCCACACCCACACAAACCGCGCAACACACACACACAACGCTACAGACACACAGCGCTCTACAAACAACGCAACACACAAACAACACCGCTCTTACCCCCCGCCACACCCAGACAACACCCAGAACATGTACAGCGCCCTACACAAACACTTGGTAACTACACACAACAACATCTATATATATATAGCAAAAGTCATACATTAACTACACAATACGTAAATTCTAGAATACCCGATGCGTAGAATCGGGCCACCTTCTAGTATATATATATATATATATATATATATATATATATATATATGTATATATATGTGGATCTATGCGCTAAATAGAATGGAGTATAGTGCATGCTGCCCCTAATATTTATTTTATTTATATTATTATTTATTAATATTGCACGATTCATTCCATAGCACTTTACAAGTGAAGGGGGGGCATTCACAGACAAGTAATCATGAAAAATACAAGGCATAGACAGGTCCAGGAGGAGACAGGACCCTGCCCACGAGGGATCACGGTCTACAGGGGATGCGTTTGGATACAGTAGGTGAGGATAGAGTGGGTCGTATAGCGGTATAGTGGAGTTACTGCAGGTTGTAGGCTTGTTGGAAGAGGTGGGTCTTCAGGTTCCTTTTGAAGGTCTCCACGATAGGTGAGTGTCATGTGTTGGCGTAGAGAGTTCCAAAGTATGGGGGAGATGCGGAAAAAATCTTGTTTGCGGTTGTGGGAAGAGGAGATAAGAAGGAAGTTGGGAAGGAGATCTTGTGAGGATCGGAGGTTGTGTACGGATAAGTATCAGGAGACTAGGTATACTAGATATATGGTGGAGACAGGTTGTGGGTGGCTTTGTATGTCAAGGTTAGTGTTTTGAAGCAGAGTCTTTGGGCAATGGGAAGCCAGTGAAGAGATTGGCAGAGAGGAAAGGCTGGGGAATAGCGAGGAGACAGAGTTGTCCAGCAGAGTTTAGGATAGACTTGTAGAGGATTGTAGGGGTGCAAAAGTGTTAGAAGGGAGGTCATAGAGCAGGAGGTTGCAGTAGTCCAGGCAGGAGATAATAAGGGCATGCACTAGTGTTTTTGCAGATGCTCGGACAAGGAATGTACAGATCCCGGAAATCCGGAAATATTTCCAAGTTGGAGTCAGCAGGAGGTGGAAAGGGCTTGGATATGTGGCTCGATGGAGATCGCTGAGTCAAGGGGTATCCCTACTCAGCGAGCACACATGACTGGGGAAAGTGAGCAGCCATCGACTTTGATGGATAGGTCAGGTGGGGTGGTAGAGTGAGGTGGGGGGTAACCTGCGCTGGTGGTAGTGCGTCTGTAATTAATTACAATATGCATTGTAAAAGTAATAGTTCAGTTTATTCTTTACCCATGAAACCTCTTTAAGACAGGTGCAACAATTGTACATAGTAATAACAAACAGACTTAAAGGGAATTTATCACCAGGTTTTTGCTCCCCAATCTGAGAGCAGCATAATGTAGAGACAGAGACCCTAATTCCAGTCACTTACTGTGCTGTTTGCTGTCATTTTGATAAAATCAATGTTTTCTCTGCCACAGATCTAGCAGTTATACAGAGCTCATGAATATGCTGGACTACCTGCAGCATGCCAAGTAGTCCTGTAATGATAATTTACTGCTCATTAAACTGATTTTATCAAAACTACACTAAGCAGCACAGTAAGTGACACATTTCTGGAATCAGGATCTCTGCTTCTATATTATGCTGCTCTCATATTACAAGGCAAAAACCTGGTGAAAGATTCACTTTAAATAGTAGAGATTCAAATGTGAGCCCCAAGAGAAAAACGCCCTCATGTGAATGTGTGACGCCCTGGCCTATCAGGTCATCACGGGGTATTGTGCAATCTGCCCTTCTGCATGATATCCACCTCCTCCTTGGTTATGGGTCCCTGACCTTTGGTGTCGCTAAGAACAAGCTAATCAAAACCCGAGGAACACGCTGCACCACACCCACCAGACACACCAGTGGCTGGCCTGAAGGGAATAGGGTCTTCCACTTGGGGGGTTGGTTTAGGGGAGGTCATGAGTGTTAGGAGACAGTTAGTTGTGTGGTGACTTTCAAGAGGAGAGGTCAGGAGCTGGGCTCCTTGTTGTACTAGGTGGCAGACGTTGGTCTGGACCTAGTAGGAGCTGGACCCCGGTCGCAGGAGATCGTGACAAGGGGCACGGACTGTTGAGGAGGACAGCTGGCGGCCTTGTACCATCACCGGGCAGGGGTCAGGACACAACGGGGTATGTGGACCCTAGGCCGGGAAGTAGCTTCAGGCGTCCTGGTAATTTACCCGACGAGGACGGAGCCTTCAAGATCCGTTCTCCACCCGCTCCAAAATTGGGGTACTAGCGCAATAAGGCGGATAGGACTTTACCACTACATAGTCCAGAAAATCCCAAGTGTGAACCCTGAGAGCAAGCTCACTCAGTTAGCCACACTGGTGAGTGGGACCCATTTAATTCCATGCTAAAAGAGACCAACTACAGAAAAGAGGTGCCAAGGTTAAGGTCACAGGCTAACAAGCAACACCAACGGGCATGGGATCCAGGCGTGCTCCCTCCCTGCTGCAGTGCATCAAGAACTTTGGTTTACTACGGTTGTCAGCATCAGCATTATTGGACTGAGTGAGTACGCGATTAACCCTTACTGGCCCGACGGCACCTCCCCGACAACACAACCGAGTCCAGGGCATCCCCCCTACCTGTGGAGGGGTTAAAACACTTGGCTGCCCACACCATCGCCAACAGGTACTCCCAATCATAGTAGTGGTACTCCAATCTTACCACGCACCACGGGTGGCATCACGAACTTTCCACATCATCCCCTGTAAATACCTCTCCCCCTTTATTCCGGGTGGCTGCGTGACCCCGACTCCTCGGGTCCGGAGACCCCTCGAGCCACCGCGGATCCGGATTCGAGCGGCAGCGGCAGGCTGCCGGCGCGGGGGCGACACAAATGTCCTGGAAATTTTTTACTATGTGCCTAAGCGCTAACAGGCAGGTAGTTGCTATCTACCTCCCTGTTGTGCCCTGCGCTGATCTCTGCGGGCACAGAGCGGCCACAGACCATTCCTGCCAATGATTAATGGCTTCCGGCGACATCATATCAACAGAGCAACATCTTCTCTTCCGCTCTGCCTTGTTGACCACTACGTGACTGACGATGTCATGCTGATTGAGAACTAGATTCCGCTGCCTAACTACTGGAAGCTGGCTGTCAATCAGTATGACGTTGGCAGTCACACCCCATCAATAGAGCAGCCCGTAAGAGCAGCTCTGTTGTTGTGGAGCAGCTCAATTGCTGGCAGGTGAAGTCAGTGACTGAGCTGAGTCGGCACCAGGGACAACAGGCAGGTAGTTATCAACTACCTGCATGTTAGTTTTCAGGCCTTTGTAAAGAAAAATATAGTCCCGGATAAGACCTTTAATATACAGTTGTGTCCCTCCTTACCTTTCCTGTTGGCTTCCACTATCCCAATATGTATTGCACGAAATGATTAGTTTTAAAATAAAATCATTTAACCAGGGTTGGACTGGCCCACAGGAGAACAGGAGAATGCTCTGGTGGGCCCCTTTGCAGTAATATGTCACTTACCACCCAACAAAATCAGTAGTTGGCACAATACACTTATTCACTCTGTACAGTCAAAAGAAGCATCACATCATTCATTTCATATCATATACCCTGTATATTATTATATAGAAGCTTTGATTAATTTGTAAATGTAATATTTCCATATAGTTAATCAGTGTCCCCCAGAGGCAATGGTACTGGTGGGCCCCTGCCGCCCAAGTCTGACACCGCTTATGACCCTGTTTATTCTGCACTTGTGCCTGCATGAGATTAAATTAAGTGTATTTTAAGAATTCAGAATATGTATATATTTAGTGGAAGGTGAGGGTGGACAGCTGTGCTTTTGGCTTTCTTGAACTCAACAGCAGCATATTTCATCTCATCTTATGGTCTTGCATACAGTTCAACGTAACATAATTGAATATATATTCAAAAGTTTGGACACACCTTCTCATTCAAAGAGTTTTCTTTATTTTCATGACTCTGAAAATTGTAGATCCATATATATATATATATATATACAGTCATATGAAAAAGTTTGGGCACCCCTATTAATGTTAACCTTTTTTCTTTATAACAATTTGGGTTTTTGCAACAGCTATTTCAGTTTCATATTTCTAATAACTGATGGACTGAGTAATATTTCTGGATTGAAATGAGGTTTATTGTACTAACAGAAAATGTGCTATCCGCATTTAAACAAAATTTGACAGGTGCAAAAGTATGGGCACCTCAACATAAAAGTGACATTAATATTTTGTAGATCCTCCTTTTGCAAAAATAACAGCCTCTAGTCGCTTCCTGTAGCTTATAATGAGTTCCTGGATCCTGGATGAAGGTATATTTGACCATTCCTCTTTACAAAACAATTCCAGTTTATTTACGTTTGATGGTCGCCGAGCATGGACAGCCGCTTCAAATCAGCCCACAGATGTTCAATCATATTCAGGTCTGGGGACTGGGATGGCCATTCCAGAACATTGTAATTGTTACTCTGCATGAATGCCTGAGTAGATTTGGAGCGGTGTTTTGGATCATTGTCTTGCTGAAATATCCATCCCCTGCGTAACTTCAACTTTGTCACTGATTCTTGCACAATATTGTCAAGAATCTGCTGATACTGAGTTGAATCCATGCGACCCTCAACTTTAACAAGATTCCCGGTGCCGGCATTGGCCACACAGCCCCAAAGCATAATGGAACCTCCACCAAATTTTACTGTGGGTAGCAAGTGCTTTTCTTGGAATGCCGTGGTTTTTTTGCTTCCATGCATAACGCCTTTTTGTATGACCAAACAACTCAATCTTTGTTTCATCAGTCCACAGGACCTTCTTCCAAAATGTAACTGGCTTGTCCAAATGTGCTTTTGCATACCTCAGGCGACTCTGTTTGTGGCGTGCTTGCAGAAACGGCTTCTTTCGCATCACTCTCCCATGCAGCTTCTCTTTGTGCAACGTGCGCTGTATTGTTGACCGATGCACATTGACACCATCTGCAGCAAGATGATGCTGCAGGTCTTTGGAGGTGGTCTGTGGATTATCCTTGACTGTTCTCACCATTCTTCTTCTCTGCCTTTCTGATATTTTTCTTGGCCTGCCGCGTCTGTGCTTAACAAGAACTGTACCTGTGTTCTTCCATTTCCTTACTATGTTCCTCACAGTGGAAACTGACAGTTTAAATCTCTGAGACAATTTTTTGTATCCTTCCCCTGAACAACTATGTTGAATAATCTTTGTTTTCAGATCATTTGAGAGTTGTGTTGAGGAGCCCATGATGCCACTCTTCATAGGAGATTCAAATAGGAGAACAACTTGCAAGTGGCGACCTTAGGCTGGAAACACATCTATGCGTGTAAAATCGGTCCAAGTTGCCTGAAAAAAACTCGGCCGATTTTAGTTCACGTTAGGTCAGTGTGCAATGCAAGTGTGATGCTTTTTTTTTAATTGTTTCCAGGGTAGCAGAGCATGTGTAATACGTGTGTGATCTTTGTGTGATCCTTTTTTTTCTCAGCAGCTGTCATCTGCCATGCAATTCTGCTACATGGCCACTGACAGCAGCCACAGACAGAGCCATGTAGTAGAGCTGACAGCAGACACAGACAGAGCCGCACAATCAGAATGAAGTCGGATGAACGTCACCCGACTTCATTGTCATCCCGCGGCTCTGTCTGTATGGCATGGCCTGATTTTCGGTCACTGGTGAAGGTCTCACCGGTGACCGGAAATCCCCTGAGTGACCGCAGTGAGCCGCGCGATCAATGGTGCCGTCACTGAGGTTACCCGCGGCCACAGCAGAAGTCCTCCCACTGAGATCTGTGGCCGCGGGTAACCTGAGTGATGTCATCGCTGATAGCGCGACTCACTTCAGTCGCTGCAGGGAGCTCACAGAGAGCGGTCGTGGTCTATGACCACTCTCTGTCAGCTTCCGATGTAGCAGAGCTGACAGCGTCGAGGGACCTATGTGGATTACGTCGGACCTGGAGGGGTATTTGGGGGTTTAATAAAGTGGTGAAAGAGGTTGTTTTTTTGTCATTTATTTCAAATATAGGATTTTTGGTGTATGTCTTTATTTTCTTTATCTTACAGGTTAATCATGGAAGGTATCTCGGGGAGACGCCTGCCATGATTAATCTAGGACTTAGTGTCAGCTATGGGCTGCTGCCATTATCTCTTTATTACCTCGATTGCCACCGCACCAGGGCAATTCAGGATTGCCGGGTACAGTCCCGGGACAGTCGCATCTATCGGATGCGGCTATTCCGGGCGGCTGCTGGCTGATATTGTTAGGCTGGGGGGCTCCCCATAACGTGGGGCTCTCCATCCTGAGAATACCAGCCTGCAGCCGTGTGGCTTTACCTTGGCTGGTATTAAAATTAGGGGGAACCGCACGCCGTTTTTTTTAAATTATTTATTTATTTTTTTAACTGCATGATATAGACCCGCCCACCGGCAGCTGTGATTGGTTGCAGTGAGACAGCTGTCACTCATCGTGGGGGCGTGTCTGACTGCAACCAATCATAGGCGCCGGTGGGCGGGGAAAGCAGGGAATACGAGATTGAATAATGAGCGGCCGGCTTTTTTAAAAGAGGAGAAGCCGCCGGAGCAGTGTGAACGCCGTGCAGCGCCACGCCGGTGATTGGGGATCGGTGAGTATGAGAGAGGGGGGGGAAGGGATAGACCGACATGGACAGAGAGAGAGAGATACAGAGAGGAAGAGACTGACTGACAATAATCTCATGTTTCTCAAAACACTGGAAATGAGTGAGGTCTCACAATGTCGGTCAATCTCTATAATTGACCGACATTGTGAGACCTCCCTCATTTCCAGTGTTTTGTGAAACATCCGATAAATGTATTTAGAAAATCGAATGTCACTAGGATGGTGTGAGTGCCGTCCGTGTGACATCCGATTATTTACCCGCTCCCATAGAGAATCATTGAAGAGACTCGCGCGAGAACCTCTCCAAATCGCAGCATGCTGCGATTTTTTTGTCAGTCTGATTTGGAGTGAGAAAAGAAGATGAGAGCTGAATCATTCAATAACATGTGTCCGAGTGCAATGCGAGAATTTCTCGCATTGCACTACTGCGAGAAAATCGCAAGTGAGAAGCCGGCCTTAAATACCTTTTCTCATGATTGGATACACCTGCCTATGAAGTTCAAAGCTCAGTGAAGTTACAAAACCAATTTAGTGCTTTAGTAAGTCAGTAAAAAGTAGTTAGGAGTGTTCAAATCAAGAAATTGATAAGGGTGCCCATACTTACGCACCTGTCAAAAATTTGTTTAAATGTGGATTGCACATTTTCTGTTAGTACAATAAACCTCATTTCAATCGAGAAATATTACTGAGTCCATCAGTTATTATATATATGAAACTGAAATAGCTGTTGCAAAAACCCAAATTGTTATAAAGAAAAAAGGTTAACATTAATAGGGGTGCCCAAACTTTTTCATATGACTGTATATACATAGCTCACAAAAGTACACCCCACACAGTTTTGTAAATATGTTTACTATATCTTTTCATGGGCCACTCTGAATGTCTGACACATTGATACAATGTACAGTAGTCAGTGTGCAGCTTGTATAACAGTGTAAATTTGGTGTCTTCTAAATAACTGAAAACACAGCAGAACACAGCCATTAATGTCTAAACCACTGGCAAAAAAGAGAGTACACCCCTAAGTGAAAATGGCCAAATTATGCCCAAAGTGTCAATATTTTGTGTAACCATTAGTGATGAGCGAGTACTAAAAAGCTCGGGTGCTCGAAGCTCGGGCCGAGCATCCCAAGATACTCGTGTACTCGGGCCGAGCAACGAGCCCAATGTTATCCTATGGGAGACCCGAGTATTTTTGTGAAATGACCACCGGCAGCATGTAGAAACCCTAAAAATGGCACAAAAGTCTCCGAAGAGTGCTCAAATGACATGGCAACAGCATGGGGAAGACCCCTTGAAGCATTTATCGCTGAAAAGTCACAGCTGTGAACAATTTTGTCCGCGTTTTACGCCATTTTTACGGACTCACCAGAAAACCTTCCAAAATGACCCCAAAATGATTTTTCATGGCGGAAATGTTAAGGGCACATACCCAATAGTGAGATAGAGCTGGTGTATGTTACTTTTTGAGATTAATACATGAAAGATTTTACGTGAAAACATTGTGTGGCACTCCGATGTCCCTGAGAAGAGACGTACATGAAGGCCTCTTGAGTCTAATGTGCCCATTTTGAGGAAGTGAGTCTTTGTAGTATTTTCCTTTGCCAGGGCAGTCCAAAATTGTGAGGTTCACCAATGCCCCTGCATACAGACGTGCATGAGGGCCTGTAAACCTGAAGTGCCCATTGGAAGGAAGTGGGTCTATTGTAGTATAGCCCTTAGGCAGGGCAGCCAAAAATTGGGAGGCTCCACGTTGTCCCTGGGTAGAGACGTGCATGAGGGCCTTTAAACCTGAAGTGCCCATTGTAAGGAAGTGGGTCTATTTCAGTATAGCCCTTTGCCAGGGCAGCCAAAAATTGGGAGGCTCCACATTGTCCCTGGGTAGAGACGTGCATGAGGGCCTCAAAACATTAAGTGTCCATTTTAAGGAAGTGGGTGTATTATAGTATAGCCCTTAGGCAGGGCAGCCAAAAATTGGGAGGCTCCACGTTGTCCCTGGGTAGAGACGTGCATGAGGGCCTCAAAACATTAAGTGTCCATTTTAAGGAAGTGGGTGTATTATAGTATAGCCCTTAGGCAGGGCAGCCAAAAATTGGGAGGCTCCACGTTGTCCCTGGGTAGAGACGTGCATGAGGGCCTCAAAACATTGTTCCCATTGCAAAGGAGCGGGTCTCCTGTCGTTGTAATGTCCATTCTGCAAAGAATGGGCGAAAAAATTTACCACTGGGGGTATACCTGAAACAAAGGCCTAAGTATTGCAATTTGTAACGGTCATCATCATGGTGGCGCATGAGGAGAAGGAGGAGGAGTCCAGCGATTATCCAAAGTCCAGAAGTGTGTACCCATGGGTGAGTGGAGGTACATGGCAAACTTTAAATTCCGCTCTCATTTGCTGGTGGTGTGGTGAAGTCTGGCCCAATCCAACCCTTGTTCATCTTGATCAGAGTCAGCCTGTCAGCATTTTCAGTTGACAGGCGGGTGCGTTTATCTGTAATGATTCCACCTGCGGCACTAAAAACACGCTCTGACAAAACGCTAGCAGCAGGGCAGGCCAGGACTTCCAAGGCGTAGAGAGCCAATTCATGCCACGTGTCCAGCTTGGATACCCAATAATTGTAAGGCACAGAGGAATGTCGGAGTACTGTTGTTCGATCTGCAAGGTACTCCTTCAGCATCTGGGCAAACTTAGGATTTCTTGTGGCACTACCCCGCACCTCAGGGGCTGTGGTACGTGAGGGGCTGAGAAAACTGTCCCACATCTTAAAGACTGTTCCCCTACCTCTGGCGGATTGGACTTGTGCCTCTCTCGGCTGTACGCCTCGGTTGTCCACTGATTCATGACCTATGCCGCTAGCGTTTTGTGAGGGGAATGCTTTGCCTACTTCCGTGAGTATGGCCTTCCGAAACTGCTGCATTTTGGTTGACCTCTCCTCCACGGGAATAAGAGACAAAAAGTTCTCCTTGTAGCGTGGGTCTAACAGTGTTACCAACCAGTAATGATTGTCGGCCAAGATGTTCTTAACGCGAGGGTCACGAGACAGGCAGCTTACCATAAAGTCAGCCATGTGCGCCAGACTCTTAACAGCCAGGACTTCAGTAGCCTGACCAACAAGATGACTGAACATGCTGTCCTCCTCCTCCTCCTCCTCCTCCTCCTCCTCATCTACCCTGTCCTCTGGCCAGCCACGCTGAACCGAGGATATGACTGGTGTGCATGTCATATCCTCAATTTGGCCGGAGAGTTGCTCCATGTCTTCATCCTCCTCCTCGTCATAGTCCTCCACTGCACGTTGTGATGAGACGAGGCTGGGCTGTGTGTTATCACCCACACCCACTACTGTTTCTTGCTGCAACTCATCGCGCTCCGCCTGCAATGCATCATGTTTGTTTTTCAGCAGAGACCGTTTTAGAAGGCAGAGTAGCGGTATGGTGACGCTAATAATGGCGTCATCACCACTCACCATCTTGGTGGAGTCCTCAAAGTTTTGGAGGATGGTACATAGGTCTGACATCCATCTCCACTCCTCAGGTGTTATGTGTGGAGTTTGACCCATTTCCCGACGGCTTAGGTGATGCAGGTACTCAACAACTGCCCTCTTCTGCTCACATATCCTGACCAACATGTGCAGAGTTGAATTCCAACGCGTGGGGACATCACACACCAGTCTGTGAGCCGGAAGATGCAAACGGCGCTGAAAGCTGGCAAGGCCGGCTGAAGCAGTAGGTGACTTTCGAAAATGTGCAGACAGGCGGCGAACTTTTACCAGTAGATCAGACAGCTCTGGGTATGACTTTATAAACCGCTGAACCACGAGGTTGAGCACATGGGCCACGCATGGAACATGTGTCAGCTGGCCTCGCCTCAAAGCCGCCACCAGGTTCCGGCCATTGTCACACACGACCTTTCCTGGCTTTAGGTTCAGAGGTGTGAGCCAGTGATCTGCCTGCTGTTTCAGAGCTGTCCACAGCTCTTCTGCATTGTGGGGTTTGTCACCTATGCAGATTAGCTTCAGCACAGCCTGTTGCCGCTTCGCCGAGGCAGTGCTGCAGTGCTTCCAGCTTGTGACTGGTGTGGAGGGCACAGTGGATGAGGATGCGCAGGAGGAGGAGGAGGCTGAAGAGCATGACATTCCGGAGCTGTAGAGTGTGGGTGAAACACTGACTGAGGTAGGGCCTGCAAACCTTGGTGTGGGAAGGACGTGTTCCGTCCCTCGCTCAGACTGGGTCCCAGCTTCCACAATATTAACCCAGTGTGCCGTCAACGAGATGTAGCGGCCTTGCCCACAAGCACTTGTCCACGTGTCTGTGGTTAGGTGGACCTTGGGTGAAACAGCGTTGTTCAGGGCACGTGTGATGTTTTGTGACACGTGGTTATGCAACGCGGGGACGGCACACCGGGAGAAATAGTGGCGGCTGGGGACCGAGTAACGTGGGACAGCTGCCGCCATCAGGTCACGGAATGCTTCAGTCTCCACCAGCCTAAAAGGCAACATTTCCAGCGCAAGCAGTCGCGAAATGTTAGCATTTAGAACTGTGGCATGTGGGGTGTTGGCAGTGTATTTGCGCCTGCGTTCAAAGGTTTTCTGAATGGATAACTGAACGCTGCGCTGGGACAAGGACGTGCTTGATGATGGTGTTCTTTCTGCGTAGGCAACTGCAGGTGCAGGAGTGGAGGAGGCTTGTTCGCAGGCAGCATGGACAGAGGATTGGCTCGCATGCACAACCAGCGAAGACGTAGCAGTGACATCAGCAAGCACTGCTCCTCGACTCTGTTGTACTTCCCACAAAGTCGGGTGCTTGGCTGACATGTGCCTGATCATGCTGGTGGTGGTCAGGCTGCTAGTTTTGGTACCCCTGCTGATGCTGGCACGGCAGGTGTTGCAAATGGCCTTTTTTGAATCATCTGGATCCAACTTAAAAAACTGCCAGACTCGGGAAGACCTAACATTTGTACAGGCACCTTGTGTCGTCGTGTTGTTCCGGGGAACGGTTGCCTGACTTCTGCCTGGGGCCACCACCCTGCTTCTTACTGCCTGTTGTGATGCTACGCCTCCCTCCCCCTGTGCACTGCTGTCCTCGCTCTGCATATCCTCCTGCCAGGTTGGGTCAGTTACTGGATCATCCACCACGTCGTCTTCCTCTTCCGCACCCTGCTCCTCCTCCTGACTTGCTGACAATTGTGTCTCATCATCGTCCACCACTTGTTGAGACACGTTGCCAACTTCGTGAGAACGTGGCTGCTCAAATATTTGGCCATCTGTACAGACGATCTCCTCATGACCCACTTCAATATGAGCTGGCGAGAGGCCAGAATGTGTGAATGGAAACGTGAACAGCTCTTCCGAGTGTCCAAGTGTGGGATCATTAATGTCCGAGGAGGACGTGTACTCAGCCTGGTGGTAGGAAGGAGGATCAGGTTCAGAAATGTGCGGTGCAGTATCACGGCTACTGACACTTGACCGTGTGGAAGACAGAGTGTTTGTGGTGGTGCCAATCTGACTGGAAGCATTATCTGCTATCCAACTAACAACCTGTTGACACTGGTCTTGGTTCAAGAGCGGTGTACTGCTGCGGTCCCCAAGAATTTGGGACAGGACGTGCGAGCGACTAGATGTGGCCCTTTGTTGTGGCGAAATTAGAGCTTGCCCACGACCTCGGCCTCTGCCTGCACCACCATCACGTCCACTTCCTTGTTCCTTGCCAATGCCCTTGCGCATTTTGCAATGCTGTGCACTGCTGACGTGTATATTCACTACTTGTGCGTTATATCAAAGTGTGTGGAAATTGCACACAAGTGCACCTGTACGCTGCCACCAACAGGCACACACGTGCGGTTTTAAAAACCAAGCACGGACGCAATAATAACCTAACAGGTTTTTTTGGGGAGCGACAATTACAGACAAGTCAGACACTATCTGGACTGTTTTACAATGTGTACACCAGCCCCAGATATGATGAAGGCTGGTATACGGTCACCACTACCCTGCCTGCCTGCCTGTATACTGGTACAATAGTCCTGACAAGGACTCTTTTGGTCACTAGCCTGTATTCAGACCTGGCTATACCCTGCCTGTATATAGCAACAGTAGTCCTGAGAAGGACTCTGCTACTGTACTCCGACCTGGCTATACCCTGCCTGCCTGTATACAACTAGAATAGTCCTGAGAAGGACTTTTGGTCACACTGTTTGCAGCCCTGCAACTGAAAAAGCTATAAAGGGCCGCAAAGCTTTCCCTGAATCAGCGACACTCTCCCTACACTGACTGTCTGAATAGCTGTGAGCAGAGCACAGCGCGCCGGCCGATATAAAGGCTCGGTCACGCTGTGCAGGCCGGCCAATCACTGCAATTCCACAACTAACAGGGCTGTGGCATTGCAGTGGTCTGCCAGCCAATCCCTGCATGAGGGCTGGTTCTCAAAAGAGCGCCAACATGCAGAAATGAAGACCACGAGTACAGCACGAGTATCGCGAGATTACTCGGTCCCCGCCGAGCAGCCCGAGTACAGCGATACTCGTGCGAGTACCGAGTAGTGACAAGCATGCTCGCTCATCACTAGTAACCATCATTATTTTTAAGCACTGCCTTAACTTTCTTGGTCATGGAGATCACTAGAGCTTCACAGGAGCCGCTGGAATCCTCTTCCATCCTCCATGACAACATAATGGAGCTGGTGGATGTTAGAGACCTTGCGCTCCTCCACTTTCCATTTGAGGATGTTCCACAGATGCTCAATGATGTTTAGGTCTGGAGACATGCTTTGCCAGTCATGGTTACCTCAATAAACTCTAGCTCCCCACAGCAGTCAGCACTCATGCAGCCCAAAACCATGACACTCCCACCACCATGCTTGACCATACTATACTTGTCTTTGTGCTCCTCACCTGGTTGCCGTGACACACACTAACTGAACCAAAACAGTTTATCTTGGTCTCATCAGACAACAGGACATAGTTCCAGTATTCCATGTCCTTAATCTGCTTCCTTCTGGGATGAAAGCCATGCAGACCAATTTGATGTAGTGTGCATCGTATGATCTGAGCACTGACATGCTGACCCCACCCCTTTAACCTCTGTAGCAATACTGGCAGCACTCATGCGTCTATTTTGGTGCACTCAGCTTCTTGATCGAACACCGTTCTGACTGGAACCTGTCTTGTTAAACCGCTGTATGATCTTGGCCACAGTGCTGCAGCTCAGTGTCAGGGTGTTGGCAATCTTCTCATAGCCTTGGCCATCTTTATGTAGAGCAATAATTCTTTTTTTCAGAACCTTATAGAATTTTTTGCCATGAGGAGCCATATTGAACTTCCAGTGACCAGTATGAGAGAGTGTGAGCGATAACACCGAATGTAACACATCTGCCCCATTTCTTCACATTCACACCTGACACCTTGTAACACTAATGAGTCACATGACACCGGGGATGGAAAATTGCTAATTGGGCACATTTGGCCATTCTCACTTAGGGGTGTACTAACGTTTAATCAGTAATGGATGCACGTTGAGTTATTTAGAGGGCACAGCAAATTTACACTTTTACACAAACTGTACACTAACTACTCTACATTGCATCAAAGTGTCATATCTTCAGTGTTGTTCCATAAAAATATCAAATAACATATTAAAAAATGTGAGGAGGTTAGGAAAAAAATAATAAATAAAAAAAACAAAATATATATATATATATATATATTTTTTTTTTTATTTTTTTTTTTTTCTAACAATATTTTTTTACTTTGCAACTGCATAGTATACTGTTATATTGACCCTGTGTTACAGTCTGTTTTTTACATCATGTGAAATTGATAGATCCTCGGCAGCTCAGTTGTTGCTCCCACAATGCAGTGGAACAGATAGTTTTCTCTCCATATTGTATAGTTACTGTTTAGTGCCTGATGTAAAAAGAACACTTCCCAGCAGATAAATCAGCAGAGCAAGGTCTGAGCAGAAATGTGGCAGCAAAAAACAGAACTGTCATACAGTTCTAAGATGAGAAATGATATGATTGTATTTACAAAACATATATTATTTTAAAAAGAATAAATCTTTATGGAAGCTGTGACATGACATTCAAATGTTTAACCATTTCCTTCCAAGGTGATTTTTTTTTTTCCCCTCTTCTAAGAGCGATATTTTTTTGTGTTTACATGGATGTAGCCATATGGTGAATTTACTTTTTGCAGAACAAGTTGTGATTTTGAATGATATAGTTCTTTATACCATATAATGGACGTGATAATGTGAAAACAAAAATTCCAAGTGGAGTGAATCAGCAGAATTCCGCCGTTACTTTATGTTTTGTTTTTACAGCCTTCAATAATCTGGCAATGTGATTCTTCAGGTCAGTATGATTTTTCATTGCAAAACATATTTTTTTTTATATTGTTGGGTCTAAAAAATTAATTACTTCTTTAAAAAGAAAAATGGAGTTTGTGTCTCTATTATCTGAGAGGTTTTCATTACTTTTTTTTTGTACAAAGGTTTTCCATGTATTGCAGTTATTATCATTGTTAATTAATATTATATTATGATCAATTGGACATACAGTATATTGATGTGACAATACCAAATATGTTTTTTTTCCTTCATAATTAACCTGTAAGACAGCGGTTGAAACGTTTATATCTAATAAACGTATGTATAAAATATTTTAAATATTATGTTAAAATATATTTAAGAACTTTTTTTTCCTTTTTTAAGTCCCCTTAAGAGTCTTGAAGCTTCTTCTATGTTCTGTGATATTACAGGGAATATTTGGGATTGACGGGGAGTATATTCTGTAGGAACCTAACAGCCATGGCCACTGATTCACGCATTGTGATCCCATTGTCCTGGGAGACTCATGGGTGCCTGAAATAGTGCACCACATGGATGCTGCTGGTTAATGAGCAGTGATCTGAACCATCTCCATTTGCTGCTGTAAAGGGCACTTTACACACTGCGATCTCGCTAGCGAGCGTACCCGCCCCCGTCGGTTGTGCGACACGGGTAAATCGCTTCCCGTGGCGCACAACATCGCTTACCCCCGTCACATGTACTTACCTGCCCTGCGACGCCGCTCTGGCCGGTGAACCGCCTCTTTTCTAAGGGGGCGGTTCATGCGGCGTCACAGCGAAGTCACACAGCAGCCATCCAATATAAGCGGAGGGGGAAAAATGAGCGGGACGTAACATCCCGCCCACCTCCTTCCTTCCTCATTGCCGGTAGCCGCAGGTAAGGAGATGTTTGTCACTCCTGCGATGTATGCTGCCGCAGGAACGACGAACAACATCGTACCTGCAGCATGAACGATATTTTGAAAAGGAGCGACGTGTCAACGATCAGAGATTTCGAATGATTTTGCTATCAATGATCGTCGCTCCTTGGTGTCACACGCTGCGATGTCACTACCGGCGCCGGATGTGCGTCACTAACGACGTGACCCCGATGATATATCGTTAGCGAGATCGCAGCGTGTAAAGCACCCTTTAGAGGTGGATTGCGGCTGAATAACACAGCCAGCAACTGTTGTAATATAAGGATATTGGATCATTTTCTCAAAAAGAAAATGACAAAATCTAATATTTTGGGTGTATTTGTTTGACTTAATTATCTTAATCTACATTTAGGATTTATGGGAAAATCTTATGTAGTTTTAGGTCTAAAATAGAATATGCTGTGATTTGTAAAACCCTGCAAGTACTAATATACATATTTGCACCCCCATCTGAGAGCAGCATGATGTTGGGACAGAGATCCTGATTCCAACAATATGTCACTTACTGGGCTGCTTACTGCAGTTTTCATAAAATCACTGTTAAATCTGTCACAGATGTACCAGTTCTCTGAATGCTGAGCTCTGTATATCCCCACCACACCGCTGATTGGCTGCTTTTTTTGTTCACTGTGCATAGGCAGAAACTTGTAAATCAGTTTTAGGGGTGGAATTATAAAGAGCTCATTAATATGGAGGAATACATAGAAGCACATTTCTCTAGTCCTCTAATGATAATCTCCTGCTGATAAGATGGTGATTTTATTAAAACTACAGCAAGCAGCCCAGTAAATGATACATCTCTGGAATCCTCCATTTACTAGGCCATCCCTCTGCACTGTTTGTGTATATATTTGTGTTTCTTCAGATATTTTGTCATACCATGCCTGATGAAGGGACCTGAGAAGTCTCAAAAGCTTGCTTTATAACATCATCTTATTTTATTTTAGTTAGACATTAAAAGGTATCACAAGATTATAACTTTGTTTCTCTCACTGAGAGCAATCATTCATCTCTGGAATCAGGATGGAAAAAGCAACAGGTGACAGATTACCTTTTAAAAATGTTATATTTAGAAGATAGTTCTTGATTTTCGATTACTGTTTTTGATTTTAATGGCATGAGCTGAGTAAGTCCTCAGCCACCTCTCCTTTTAATCGTCATCTGTAACATGCCGCCTCATGCTTTAGAAATCATGCTTTTTGGGAATGGGATATTTGCAATTAAATCTAGGAAGGTATTTACATACAATACAGACCAAAAGTTTGGACACACATTCTCATTCAAAGAGTTTTCTTTATTTTCAGGACTCTGTTGTAGATTCATATTGAAGGCATCAAAACTATGAATTAAAACATGTGGAATGAAATACTTAAAAAAGTGTGAAACAACTGAAAATCTGTCTTATATTCTAGATTCTTCAAAGTAGCCACCTTTTGCTTTGATTACTGCTTTGCGCACTTTTGGCATTCTATTGATGAGCTTCAAGAGGTAGTCACCGGAAATGGTCTTCCAACAGTCTTGAAGGAGTTCCCAGAGATGCTTAGCACTTGATGGCCCTTTTGCCTTCACTCTGCGGTCCAGCTCACCCCAAACCATCTCTATTGGGTTCAGGTCTGGTGACTGTGAAGGCCACGTCATCTGGTATAGCACCCCATCACTCTCCTTCTTAGTCAAATAGCCCTTACACAGCCCGGAGGTGTGTTTGAGGTCATTGTCCTGATGAAAAATAAATTATGGTCCAACTAAGCGCAAACCTGATGGAATAGCACACCGCTGCAAGATGCTGTGGTAGGCACGCTGCTTCTGTATGCCTTCAATTTTGAATAAATCCCCAACAGTGTCACCAGCAAAGCACCCCCACACCATCACACCTCCTCCTCCATGCTTCACAGTGGGAACCAGGCATGTAGAGTCCATACGTTCACCTTTTCTACAAAGACACGGTGGTTGGATCCAAAGATCTCAAATTTGGACTCATCAGACCAAAGCACAGATTTCCACTGGTCTAATGTCCATTCCTTGTGTTCTTTAGCCCAAACAAGTCTCTTCTGCTTGTTGCCTGTCCTTAGCAGTGGTTTCCTAGCAGCTATTTTACCATGAAGGCCTGCTGCACAAAGTCTCCTCTTAACAGTTGTTCTAGAGATGAGAAGGTCTGTCCAAACTATTGGTCTGTACTGTATGAACCTGCAAAATTGAAATGTATCATTGCCAACTGAGTTTCCAGTGGACGACCTGGTCTCTCACAATACATACTCTGACAATGTGTTATGTCCCTGACAATATGAATGTGACAGTCTGTGCTCATTCTCTGAATTCTAGTAACTATAAACTTGGTGATACATTAATATTGCTCCAAAATTAAATTCTGGTCTTTTTTTGTAGCCATATGTTGTATTCTTGAGTAGAGATGAGCGAACCGGTCGCGGTTCGGCTCGAGTTCGGTTCGCCGAACGGAGGTCCCGTTCGAGTTCGGTTCGTCGAACGTTCGACGAACCGAACTCAAACCGCATAGGAAACAATGGCAGGCATTCACAAACACATAAAAACACCTAGAAAACACCCTCAAAGGTGTCCAAAAGGTGACAAACAACTCACAACACAACACAAACACATGGGAAAGTGACAAGAACAAATTCTCATGTGAAAACAAAAGAGCATAACGAGGAAAAAGAGGACGAGACACAGATATAGGCATGGCACGCCCTTCTAAAATCATGTAAAACACCGCAAGGTGACTCCAAGCGGAGTCTCCCTTTTTTCCAAAAATTGGGCCCCACACACACCCACCCATTCAGTGGCAGCACTTGTGCCCTAGTTGCAAACAGGATGTTTTGATTTGCATCAAGCACATTCAAAAATATGCCATTCTTAACCGTCCCCAGGATGACACCGGGGTAGGTAGCAAAGTCTTTCCTGATCCCAGCTCTGTTCATCTTGGATCATTTTTAAAAAACACAGCAAGCAAGGGTTACTCCAAGCGGAGTCTCCCTTTTTTTTCCAAAAATTGTGCCCCACACACACCCACCCATTCAGTGGCAGCCCTTGTGCCCTAGTTGTACACTTCACAGCTAGATTTGCATCAAGCACATTCAAAAATACGCCATTCTTAACCGTCCCCAGGATGACACCGGGGTAGGTAGCAAAGTCTTTCCTGATCCCAGCTCTGTTCATCTTGGCTCCTTTTAAAAACAATGTAAGTAAGGGTTACTCCAAGCGGAGTCTCCCTTTTTTCAAAAAATTGGGCCACACAGACATCCCATCAGTGGCAGCACTTGTGCCCTAGTTGCAAACAGGATGTTTTGATTTGCATCAAGCACATTCCAAATCCACAAGCATTTACTCTCCCCAGGATGACACAGGGGTAGTAAATTCCTTGTGGATCCATGACTTGTTCATTTTGATGAACGTTAGTCTGTCCACATTGTCACTGGACAGACGCGTGCGCTTATCTGTCAGCCCACACCCAGCAGCACTGAAGACACGTTCAGAGACAACGCTGGCAGCTGGACACGACAAAATCTCCAAGACGTAAGTGGAGAGCTCTGGCCATTTTTCAAGATTTGAAGCCCAAAATGAGCAAGGCTCCATTTGCAAAGTCATGGCATCGATGTTCATTTGGAGATACTCCTGTATCATCCTCTCCAGCCGTTGACTATGTGTTAGACTTGTTGTCTCTGTTGGCCTTGCAAAGGAGGGTCTAAAAAAATTATGAAAAGATTCCATAAAATTGCTGTTACCAGCACCAGATACAGTCCTACTGGTACGGGTAGACTGTTGAAGATGACGAGACCGTCCCATGTTTGTCAAGTTACAACTGGGAGATTCACTCCCTGCACCTGCACGGTTGTTTGGTGGAAAAGCCGAGCTAAGATCGAGTAACAGCTTCTGCTGATACTCCTGCATACGTGCATCCCTTTCTATGGCTGGAATTATGTCACAAAATGTGTACTTGTACCGGGGATCTAATAGTGTGGCAAGCCAGTAGTCATCATCACTTCTAATTTTGATAATACGAGGGTCATGTTGGAGGTAGTGCAGCAAGAAGGCACTCATGTGTCTTGCGCAGCCATGCGGACCAAGTCCACGCTGTGTTTGTGGCATAGATGTGCTAACCGTTCTTTCTTCCTCTGACATCTCCCCCCAACCTCTTTCAACTGAAATTTGACCAAGGTCTCCCTCATCCGCTGAGTCTTCCATGTCCATGGACAGTTCGTCCTCCATTTCTTCATGTTCTCCTGAACCTTCCTCAACATTTCGCCTGCTACCATGCGCCCTTGTTGATCCCTGTCCCCCATGGTCCCATGCCTGCCGCGTTGGTGATGATGAACGTCTGGACTTTGGAAATGTTGTTATGTCTTGCGCATATGAATCCTCCTGTAGTTCCTCCCCTTCCTGTTGTCCCACCCCCTGACTCCGAATAGTGTGCTCCAGCATGTAAATGACTGGAATTGTCATGCTGATAATGGCATTGTCAGCGCTAAACATATTCGTCGCCATGTCGAAACTGTGCAGAAGGGTGCATAGGTCCTTGATCTGAGACCACTCCATCAGGGTGATCTGCCCCACCTCTGCATCTCGTTGGCCCAGGCTATATGTCATGACGTATTGCACCAGGGCTCGGCGGTGCTGCCACAGTTTCTGTAACATGTGGAGAGTCGAATTCCAGCATGTCGGCACATCGCATTTCAGGCAATGAACCGGCAGGCCGAAAGACTTCTGGAGCGATGCAAGTCGCTCAGCTGCGGCGCTTGAACGGCGGAAGTGAGCAGACAGTTTTCGTGCCCTGGTCAGAAGGCCATCTAGGCCGGGATAGTGTGTTAAAAATTGCTGGACAACAAGGTTCAACACGTGAGCCATACAAGGTACGTGTGTCACCTTGCCCAGGCGAAGGGCCGCACCCAAGTTTGCAGCATTGTCGCACACGGCCTTACCAGGCTGCAGGTTGAGTGGAGACAATAATTTATTAAACTCGGGCCGCAGAGCTGACCACAACTCCTCAGCTGTGTGACTCTTATTCCCAAGACATGTCAAGCTAAAGACCGCCTGATGACGTTGCGCTCTGCTGCCAGCATAGTAATGAGGGATGCTTGATTCCTTCTGCGCAGTGAGAACGCTGGTGGCATGACCAGGCAGGCTTGGGGTGGAGGTGGAGGACACAGATGAGGTGGAGGAGGCAGAAGCAGTGGCGGAACTTGGACAGACAGAGGATTGACACACAAGTCGTGGGGACGGCAAGACTTGTGCAGCAGACGCTTCACCATCTATCACCATAGTTACCCAGTGCCCAGTCAGCGACATGTAACGTCCCTGTCCATGCTTACTGGTCCAAGTATCGGTGGTAAAATGCACCCGTTCACACACAGAGTTTCTCAAGGAAGCGGTGATGTTGTGTGCGACATGCTGGTGTAGCGCGGGCACACCTTTCTTAGAGAAGTAGTGGCGACTGGGCATCTGGTACTGGGGCACAGCGACAGACATAAGGTCTCTAAAATCCTGTGTGTCCACCAGGCGGAAAGGCAGCATTTCGGTAGCCAAGAGCTTACAGAGGGATAAAGTCAACCTCTTAGCTTTGTCATGGGTCGCAGGAAATGGCCTTTTATTTGTCCACATCTGAGAGACAGAGATCTGGCTGCTGTGTGTAGACGGTGTTGAGTAGGGTGTCCCTGGAAAAATGCAGGTTTGTGAGGAAAGTGCAGTCGGAGACATGATGTTGCCTTCATCCAACGTTGGTGCTATCGATGTCTGAGAGAGCTGTACACACGCACTTGTTTCCCCTTCCAAACCAACTGACGACCTACCAAGCAAACTGCCTGTTGCGGTTACAGTGGTGGAAGTTGTGCATGGAAAAACAGGTGTGACAGCTGTCCCCACAGTCCTAGAAGATGAAGAGCGCGCGGATGCTCTGGAAGGGGCAGGCCGTGGATGGTTCGCTCCGCTAGGCCGCATTGCAGCACGGTGAGCTTCCCACTGGGACCTATGATATTTATTCATGTGACGATTCATGGAAGAAGTTGTCAAACTGCTGAGGTTTTGACCTCTACTAACAGATTCACGACAAATTTTACACATCACATGATTTGGGCGATCTTTTTCTATGTCAAAAAAGGACCAGGCTAGGCAAGGCTTAGAGGCCATGCGACCTGTTGATACACCCCGAATAATGCTCAGAGGCAGAGTGGTGGCTGAGGATGCAGTTGTAGACGTGCTACCAGTACTCCGACTCTGTCCAGGAAGGCACAAGGTAACTTCGTCATCAGTTGCATCCTCCTCCACCACCTCTGTTGACCTCCTCGAGTGCCTGACTGTGGGTTGACAGTAGGTGGGATGTAGAACTTCATCATCAATTGTTGTGTTTGCACTCCCCTCACCCTCAGACCGAGCCTCTTCTTGCCCTGACCGAATATTTAAGTTGTCATCCCAATCTGGTATCTGCGTCTCATCATCATCAGTATGTTCCTCATTGTCTATAACCACAGGTGTTACAGTTTGTGACAAAGGGTCAACATTATGCTCAGAAACTTGGTCCTCACGGCCTGAATCAGAGTCACAAAGGTTCTGGGCATCACTGCAGACCATTTCTTGGTCTGTACTCACTGTAGCTTGGGAGCAGACCTCTGATTCCCAGGCTATAGTGTGACTGAACAGCTCTGCAGACTCAGCCATCTCACTTCCACCATACTGTGCAGGGCTGATGAAGACTTCAGAGCTGGGAGAAAGCAAGTTTGATTGGGATGACAACTCAGAAGACTGGTGTTTTTTGGATGCGGTAGTTGAGGTGGCTGAGAGGGCACTTGTTGGACCACTTGAGATCCATTCAAGCATTTTCCTTTTTTGGCCATCATCTACCTTTGTTCCTGTTGTTCGTGTCCATAAAAAAGGGAGCACATCGGATTGTCCACAGTAAGTAGTAGACATCTTACTTTTGCTGGTAGATGGTCTATCTTCAGCAGATGTTAATGGAGCTTTGCCACCTTCCCCACGGACAAACCCTTTTTTTCCTTTTCCAACACGCCTCTTCCCCTTTCCACCAGTATCTGTCATTTTGCCACTCATGTTGATTGCGACAAGATTGTACACTTAAAATGTGGTAGTAAAAATTGAGAGGTGGTGTAGATTGCAGCGGTGGTCTAGCTTTATTAACAGCAGAATAATAAAGAATAATTATCCCTGACAATGCAACTACGGCCCTTAAACTGGCAGCATAAATTGCTAGTATAATGGCTTAGTTATAATGAGTTGGAGTGTGCAATGCAGGCAGACGTGCTGCAAATATCTTTGCACTAGTGGGACTATACAGAAGTCCAATAGCCACGTTTAGGATGCCACTAAGTTCACTCAGTGTTTGCTAGTATAATGGCTTAGTAACAATGAGTTTGAGTGTGCAATGCAGGCAGACGTGCTGCAAATATCTTTGCACTAGTGGGACTATACAGAAGTCCAATAGCCACGTTTAGGATGACACTAAGTTCACTCAGTGTTTGCTAGTATAATGGCTTACTTATAATGAGTTTGAGTGTGCAATGCAGGCAGACGTGCTGCAAATATCTTTGCACTACTGGGGCAATACAGCAGTCCAACAGCCACGTTTAGGATGCCACTAAGTTCACTCAGTGTTTGCTAGTATAATGGCTTAGTAACAATGAGTTTGAGAGTGCAAAGGGCAGGAGGGTACAGTGGCAGGGTTGTGGGTCTCTGGGTAGAGGAAAGGAAGCCTGCTCTTCTATCCCTCCTAATGGAGAAATGCAGCGAGGAAATCCCTGACCTTAGCTACACAGACGCTGTCATCTTGTGTAGCTGTTAAACTCTGTTTTCACGGACCTGTCACCTATGGCTCTGACCCTGCCGGTATGAGCCCTTAAAAGGACTGATAGAAAGTGCTATCCCTAAGCTGTCCAGCGCTGTGTATGGAGCGTAATACAGCTGTATCGGCGATAGGAGCTGCGCCAGTGATGACTGACACCAAGGACGCAGAAGGCAGATAATGGCGTGCTGGAGGAAAATGTCCGGTTTTATAATGCAGGGACATGTGACATGGACATCCTATCAGACATGCCGTTGCTTCTCTGGCTAAAAGTCCACTTAGCTGTGTGTGTGTCTGGGATTGGCTGACATGCTGGCCCGCCCCACTACACGCGCGCGCTTCGGGAAGGAAGACAAGGAAAAAAAAACAAAAAAATGGCGATCGCCATTATCCATACAGCAGTGATCTGAATGCGCTGTTCCCGCACACTATACACTGAAATGTCATAATAGTGTGAGTCACAGAGTGACTTACACTATTACAGCGGAAAGCAAGCTAGGAATTAGCTGTTTTTTTTGCTGCTAGAACCGTTTTCGAACGTATCTAGAACTATCGAGCTTTAGCAAAAAAGCTCGAGTTCTAGTTCGATCTAGAACAGCCCCCAAAATCACTCGAGCCGCGAACTGGAGAACCTCGAACCGCGAACCGCGCTCAACTCTATTCTTGAGTTCTTCGTATAATTAATTTGCTGTAATTTTCAAATTTGCGCTACTCCTTCCTGAACATATTGATGGAATTAGTAGAAGTCCTGTTGTTATTTCTTTCTATATTTCCTTAACTATCAACACTTAAATTCCATATACAAATTTCCCCCTTCCCATGCAGGAGTTTATTTTACGTATCTGGATACATTCACCAATGATCTCTTCTTTGTAAAACTTGAATAAAAATGTATTGTGTGAAAAAAAAATGTAGTTTTCTGAGTCATTGTGTGACGATATTGTTTATGTAAATTATATTCATTTCAATATGACATCCGGCTACCGCAGATCTGAAAATGTCCTAAGCCAGTTAATGGGAATGTAGCTATGTGATCTGGTGAAGCAGTAATCGCTCTTTAATGGTTCTATAATGCTCTATATAAACAATTATTCTCATAACCAGTCACTGAGCCAAGGACTGCAAGATGGCGGAAAGGACTTTTAGGAATGACATCAATTGACATCAATGAGGGTGGAGAGATGAGTGGACTAGTGGAAGTTTGCGTTGGGTGGGTTCCACCGGACTTCAGGTAAAATTCTGTTCTGGACCCGAATTTGACCTGAACCCCATTGAAAGTGACTGATTGGGTAGTTTGAGTCCCCACTCATATATAGGCAGCCATAACCAGAGCACTTCCAAGGGAGGGTGGATGGGGTATATTTTTGTGTGCATTACATCCGATCACGGTGTTGTTACCCCCAGTGTGAACCGATCACACACTGCAAGCGGCAAAGAATAGAGTGGACCCGAGCACAGTGATGCTCGCTTGAGTGGTCAGCATACATAAAGCACCCGAACTCTGAACTCAAGCACTGATTATTTTGTAAAGTCCTTGTTCGGTAGCAATACCACACTTTAAAGTTTGGGATCGCTTAATTCTGCTAGGGTGGTAAAGCTGGATGTTGGACAGGGCTCCTAATTAGTGATGGGTGAATAGTAACTATTTGTGTTCGGATTATTTGTAATGACTCCCAAAGTACTATTCCAGTATTCGTCACTATTAACGAACCTATTGCAAGTTATTGGGGAAGCTGAACATTTAACTTGCTGTGACGAATACTGGAATAGCACCCGGTATTCGGTAAGCATTATGCAAACACGAATAGTTAGCATTCACCCATTTCTACTCCTAATCTATGAGTAAAGGTTAATTTTCCGACTTATATAGCAAGATACCAACTCACACTACTAAAAGACAAATTTAAATAGCAAGATGTGTGGACATTGTGCAACCGCACACTAAACATGCGGCGCACGAGAATTGAGAGAGGCTACTGACACAGAGTCCGGAATGGGCATTTTATTCTTGTGAAGACGGCCACAATGATGATGATAAGGATGGCTATTTAAGCCGGCAGATTTCCATGAGCACGGGCTCCCCTGATGATTTCTATGTGGGGATGATATGCGTAGGGAGTGACCGGAGGCGAGCTGCTAATATTTTTTGAGAGATAAGCATGAAGAAGGTTTATCAGTGAGTATCCTATCCATGAGAATTTTGAAGCCCGCAAGTCCTTGGTGAGACCGTTCCAACTATTATAACCATATTATTTAAAGAAATGGTATATGTTTATTGGCGGTCGTTTACACCAGTTATCTACACATTAGATAATATTGGTGGTACAGAGTGGAGGGCGGTTCCCTGTACATGTGACCTCTAATATAGTACTGAGGTGACATAATAGTGACCCAGTCTAGATAGTGTTTTGTGCACTGTACCCAAACCAGGGTCCATTTGAGCTTGGTGACCACTGCTTTGGGTATTCTCATTTTATACTCACGTTTTTATGAGGTTTACGCATTTTAAATTAGCACCATTAAAAGTTATATTTTATATTTAGTGTGCGGTTGCACAATGTCCACACATCTTGCTATTTACAAAAGGTTAATTTTCCATTTGCTAATGGAGACTGAATCAGCGAAGGTTTGAATTTGACAATTCCTGTGTATTTTATAGGGAAAAACTATATGCTGCATAGTTATTTGAAGACAATTGCATGTTAATTGTCCTACTCAGAGTATAATAAACAAAAGATGCTAAAAAAAATAATCTTGTGTCACTGCTTACCATTCCCACCATCTCCACAGCCTTTTGCTCAGTACTCAATAGCTCTACTTTACCCCTTCTCCCATTGAGCGCATTGTCTTTTGCTGCTTAACTTCATGTTGATTGCCGACTAGGCCTCTGCCATCACCGTGCTGACAAGGCCTCGGGTGATGCTAGTCAAAACATAATGTCACAATCTGCCCTGCAGTGATGTTTTGAGGCACCTGAAGCCATGGCATGGAGTGAAGTGGTCAAAGAGGATGCATGTGAAGGGGGAAGGGGAAAAGAAGAAGCCCTAAGGACTGGACAGCAAGATGCGGAATAGGAGAGCGGTGGGGCACGTGAGCGATGAGGTATTATTATTATATTATTTTAATCGTTTCCCTGGCCATCAATGGTTCTGAAAAACGGTGGCAGCCATTTTACTAAATTCAGAAGCAGAAAAATTGCAAAAAAAATATATATTCTGAAGAATACAAATTTTTACAGAATTCGAAAAGAATTGAGTTCTACTCAAATAGATTCAGTCATCTCTAGTCTTTACGGAATTTGCAACATTTTAGTCTCTTCTAAATGCAGATTTATTTGTCACCCAGCACGCCAGCTCTAAGCCTTCCTGCCCCAACTTTAAAAGGACAAAAATATGTACAGCCGCACTCTAAAAAGCTAAAATATGTAATTTAATCTAGGCATTTTGGCACTGCATTACTGCTATTGGAAAAAATGAGGTTCTTGGTTTACAAATTAACAAATTCGTGTAAGTCCGACAGCCAACGACAAGGCTTAACTCTCCTTGTCAAGACCCAGTTCTGATACGCCTCTATCCAGGTTAAAAAGCCTAAAAGTAATGGGCAGGTAGGATCCAGCTAAATGAAAACACTCTGGTTGAAGGGCAGAGTGCCTAGTCAGAAAGGAATGGAATACTAATATAAAAAGACTGACCAGCACATCCACTAGGTTTGAACAGTTGCAAACTGGAAGTTCAAAGTTTCAAAAATATGTACAGCAGCACTCTGAAAAGTTAAAATATGTAAACATGTTTTTGAAACTTTGAATTTCCACTGTGCACCTTACCGCTATTGGAAATAATTAAATACCTGGTTTATAAATTGGCCATTTCGTGTAAGCCCAACAACCATTGACAAGGCGTACCTCTCTTTTTACATATTTTAGCTTTACAGAGTGCTGCTGTACATAGTTTTGTAACTTTGTTGAATTTTCAGCGTGCACCTGTTCACACTTGGTGATGTGCTGGTCAGTCTTTTTATGTTTGTATTCCTTTCTGACTCAGCACTCCGCCCCTCAGCTAAAGCATTTGGATCCTACCTGCCCATTACCTGTAGGTATTTTAACCCGGATAGAGGCGTATTAGGATAGGGTCCCGAAAAAGAGCGAAATGCCTTGTTCTTGGCTATTGGACTTACACGAATTGACCAATTTGTAAACCATGTATCTCATTTTTTCCAATAGCTGTAATGCAGTGCCAAAACTCCTATATTCAATGTTTACATATTTTAGCTTTTCACAGTGCTGCTGTACATATTTTTGTAAGTTGGTTAATTTTCAGTGTGCACCTCTTCACACCTAGTGGATGTGCTGGTCAGTTTTTTTATATTAGTATTCCATTCCTTTCTGACTGAGCAATACACCCTTCAGCCAGAGAATTTTCATTTAGCTGGATTCTATCTGCCCATTACTTGTAGGTTTTTTAACCCAGCAGAGGTATATTAGGATAGGGTCCCGACAAAGAGAGGTACGCCTTGTCGTTGGCTATCGGGTCTACACGAATTGGCCAATTTGTAGACCAATTATCTCACTTTTTCCAATAGTAGTAATGCAGTGCCAAAATTGATATATTCAATGTTTACATATCTTAGCTTTTTAGAGTGTGGCTATACATATTTTTGTAACCCTTAAGGGGATTTAACTCTACAATAAGTCAAGTCTTAAAGAAGGAAACTTTAAACAGGGTGAGGTACAGCATTTCTATAAACATTTAGATTATATCCCCAAATTAATTTCAACTGATATTGGATATTAATATATAAAAGATCTGTTTGAAAATAGTTGTATCAAATCTTTAATTAAGCCAGATCTGAAATATAACATGTCACATATTAGATAACTAATTGACGTGACCTGCTTCAAAGAGGGCTGTGCCAGCTAGAGGAGACTAAAGGAGATTATTCCGTCTGGTACTGCAGAGACTGTGTGTTAATAAAATTTATTTCTGCAGTCTTGCCCAACTCCCTATTGTGTACTCATGAAATGTGTAGGCTCTAAGCCAGTCATCACAGCGCAAGAAGAAAAGCTCAGAAGACTACTTTTCAACCTTACATTCTGCTTGCAAGTGTGAAAACACAGGCCTGTACTGCTACACCGCACATTTCCAACAATTCATTTTTAATAGTAAATGCTACAAAAAGAAAGGTTCAGTGCTCGTCACCAAATAAATAAGGCAGTAAAGCACAGTGCTAAGGATGAAATAACACAGTTTAAAACAGATTCATAGTTTGCCATATAAGCAAAGTGAATATGTGGCCTTCGGGTCCCCAATTGAATCAGTTAAAACATTCAATATCACAGTGAGTCTGTAAATGTCTCTGGCTGGATATGATGAGTTACATCATTTCATGTGCGTGTCGATAAGGAATCATTCAAACATCTGTGAGTTTTCTTGTGCGTAAGAACATAGACTGTTATTCATCAGTGTATTGGATCCAAGTTTCATCATTGTTTGGTTCGTGAGTCAATTTTTACTATAACTGTTTTTTGGAAAATAAATATATAGAAAAATTGCAAAGATCCTTTTTGTCATTGCAATGTTAAACACAGATTTACAAAGATAACATCTGTGTGCTGTCTGGAATTTTCACAGACCCATTGTCAATCCTCGGGTTAAGGACTCAATCCGGTGACCTTGTGCTGTGTGGTCGGTTTCCTTCCTTGCTGAGCCACAGCCTGGTTAATACCTGTCAAAATGCTGATTGTCTTTTACCTTTGCTTCTATCCTTTTGGTTTGCAGTTATCAGGTGTTCTCACTTGATCATTTTCTCTGTCCTATCACATCCTTGGTGGGTCTATTTATACTCTTCTGATACTAGCCTTCTCTGCTGGCCATATTTCTATGTGGATTACTGCTAAGGAGTTCCAGCCCTGCAGCTAAGGGATTTAGGCAGTAGATAAAGGTAGAACTTGGCTCAACTGTAATATGTGGTGCTCAGAAGGAACAATCAATGAAATACTGTAGGTAAACAATCAATGAAATAGGTAAACTTTGGCACTCAACAAGAATAAGTGAGAAAGTTCAGAAATTTTTTGGAAGTATTCTTTTATTTGTGATATCAAAA
The DNA here is from genome assembly GCF_048569485.1 of Anomaloglossus baeobatrachus. Lineage (NCBI taxonomy): Eukaryota > Metazoa > Chordata > Amphibia > Anura > Aromobatidae > Anomaloglossus > Anomaloglossus baeobatrachus. The sequence goes on along the minus strand of NC_134361.1, from coordinate 75,708,983 downwards.
AGAAATGTGCGTCTCGATGGGATGCAGATTTTTTTTTTAGATCACAAATAAAAGCATACTTCCAAAAAATTTCTGAACTTTCCCACTTTCTCTTGTTGAGTACCGAAGTTTACCTATTTTATTAAATGATTTAGCCATTCACCAGTGTTGTTTTCTCGGTGCTTTCTCACTTGCCTTTCCTACACCTATCTTTTGTTTGGTTCTTAGGATTATACTCTTGCTTGCATTTATTATTCTTTCTTTGTCCCCTCCTTTTGTTTTATCTTTCCAAACCTTGGGTTCTTCTCTGTCTCTACAGGCTTACCCTGTCTTGATTTGTAGTGTTAGTAACTTTCCCTGTGATTCCTCAGTAGGCGCACGAAACAACTCAATAGCCTTTCAGGCATACAGGTCCGAGTTGGGATTTCTTGATGTGCTACCAGGAATATTCCAGTCTGTGCAAGAACCATTAGGGTGTTGGGCAGCTACTGATACTAGTCTCTACAAGAACCAGTAGGGTGCAGGTGTGGCTGCAGTGAGATAGGCTATATTACCTCTTTAGCAATGTTGGAGTACTTATGTGCATAACATCCATAGACGTCTATGGTTAATTGTGATCTGTGAGATTGTAAAGATTATCTTTTTATGTGGCCACACTGGCTTAAAAAAAAGCATAAACATGCAAATTGTTACGGTTGCTGTGGCTCTGGAGACTATCTTCGGATTTCTTGCTACTGCACATGTGCAAGCGCTGGAGACTAAGTCCTATCTTGGAGCCATTGCACATGTGCGGGTGACATCATCGCTGACACGAGGTCACATGTCTCTGACACCTTCTAAGCTGATTGGCCGCTGGTCATGTGCTTGTAACACGTGGCCACATGTCTCTGACACCTTCTATGCCGATTGGTCGCTGGTCATGTGCTTTTGATGCTTTGCTCGGTGATAGGCCAGCGTGACGTCATTCATGTCGTTCTGGCAGCGGATTGGCTCTGGTGTCCTCCATCTTGGATGAGGCACAAAGTCTATATAAGACCCTGACGCACGCCGCCCGGCGCTCAGTCCTGTTGGTTCATGCATGAGGGTAGACGCCCTGTGCACGTCCCTCTAGGCATCTCTCTGTCTATGTTAGGTGAGCGCTACCGGCAGGGTAGCATTCTTATACCTTACAGCTTCGGCTGGAGTCCGTATCCTTACCTCTTAATGGAGCGGACATAGGCAGGTGCCTGAGGCACATGGTCCGGCTGGGCCTTGTGATTCTACTCGTAGGTGGACGTTGCCGCTAGGGTAACGTTCCTTATACTGCGTCTGGCAGTTGTTCGTATCCTCGCACACTAGGGGAGCGAACAGAACTAGGAGCTTTGTGCGGCTTATGCTGCTGTCCGTCTCTTTTGCACCACTAGAAGAGCGGACCTAGGCAGGTGCCATATCTAGTGGTTCGTGTCCTCGCACACTAGTGGAGCGAACGCAGGTAGGAGCTTTGTGCGGCTGACGCTGCTGTCCGTCTCCTGGCACCACTAGAGGAACGGACCTAGGTAGGTGCCATTTCACACTCACTGCTTTTGTCTCTGTGATCATTAACAGAGATCATTCCACACACCCTCCAAGTAAGGGAGGAATTGCCTTATTTACTAATTATATTCCTCTGTGAGTTTAACAGAGGTATTGCACTTTGCCATAGTCTGCAGCAGAGTCTTTGCACGGTGGACCCTGACTGTCTGATATTCCTTTAGGTTTTATTATCAGACAGCCCCCCGTAACATTAGGACTGAGCCAAGGGTCTGGCAGTTATGGCAGAATATCAGCAGTTATACCGTTACATACAAGTACTTGAGTCGCGGCTCAAGTGTATAGAGGACAAACCTCAGACCATGTGACATCTGCACATGATCCTCGACTTGCTCTGCCAAACAGATATTCTGGCGATGCCAGATCATGTCGTGGTTTCATTAGTCAGTGTCAGATACACCTAGAGGTCAACTCTTCTCGCTTCTCTACGCAGAGGTCCAGAGTAGGCTTTATCATCTCCTTACTTCAGGACAAAGCCTTAGAATGGGCGACTCCCCTATGGGAGCGCTCTGATGTGGTTACTCTGAGGCATCAAGACTTTCTTGATGCTCTTAAGGCGGTATTCATGGGTCCGCAGGTTACCCATGATGCGGCTCTGAGACTGTTAGATCTATCTCAGGGTTCGTTATCCACTAGTTCTTATGCCATTGCTTTTAGAACTCTGGTGGCAGAACTAGATTGGCCAGAGAAGGTGTTGATTCCTATCTTCTGGAGAGGGTTGGCAGGCTATGTCAAGGATGCTCTTGCTACTCGTGAGGTCCCTGCTTCTCTGGAGGACTTGATCACAGTAGCAACGAGGATCGACGTACGCCATAGGGAACGTAGACTCGAGGTCTCTTCCTCACGCCCTAAGCATCGAGCTATTCCAGTTGTTGAGGGTCAACTACCATCTTCCTCAGCATCTGAACCATCTCCCACTCCTATGGAGTTAGGTCATACGTCCTCCAGACTACGCAAGTCTGGTCCTCCTATATGTTACGTATGTCGTCAGGCTGGGCACTATGCCAACAAGTGTCCTAGCCGTCAGGGAAACTCCCAGGCCTAGTAACCATTAGAGGGGGGGTTACTAGAGACGCCTTCCGCACCTTCTAAGTGTAGTATCCCAGGTCAGCTCTCATTCTCTGAGAATACATGGCCTATTATGGCTTTTGTGGATTCCGGAGCTGACGGGACTTTTGTGTCTTCAAGATTTGTAAAGAGACACAATATTCCCTCTATCATGTTAGAGGCGCCTATTCCTGTCCGTGTTGTTAATGGGACTACGTTGTCTGACTCCATTACATTGAGGACAGTTCACTTGCGCCTTTCCCTGTCTCAGGGTCACATAGAGGAGATTTCTTTTCTTGTTTTGCCTGAGGGTATAGATGACGTACTTCTAGGTCTCCCATGGCTTCGGACTCATGCTCCTCTAATTGACTGGGAGTCCGACAGCATTATTAGTTGGGGTTCGAAATGTCAATCCCGATGTCTTCCCTTACCAGCTAAGGTCGTTGCGGTTGCATCAACTGATCTCTCTCCCATACCTACACCCTATTTGGATTTCGCTGACGTGTTCTCCAAACAGGGTGCTGAGGTTCTTCCACCCCATAGGCCATATGACTGCGCCATAGACCTTATCCCAGGTTCAGTTCCACCTAAGGGCAGGGTTTACCCCCTGTCAATACCTGAGTCAGAGGCCATGTCGACCTATATAAGAGAGAGTTTAGATAAGGGGTTCATTCAGAAGTCTGTCTCTCCCGCGGGAGCTGGGTTTTTCTTTGTTCGGAAGAAAGAGGGTGATTTGCGTCCCTGCATAGATTACAGGGGTCTCAACGCAATCACAATAAAGAACAAATACCCATTACCTTTAATTTCGGAGCTCTTTGACAGACTGAGGGGAGCTCAGGTTTTTACGAAGTTAGATCTGCGGGGTGCGTATAACTTGGTACGAATTCGAGAGGGTGACGAATGGAAGACCGCTTTTAACACCCGAGACGGTCACTATGAATACCTCGTCATGCCTTTTGGTTTATGTAATGCACCCGCAGTATTTCAGGACTTCGTAAACGATGTGTTCAGGGATTTACTTAGTTATCCTCCGTCGTGGTGTATCTGGACGACATCCTGATTTTTTCTCCTGATCTGGAGACTCATCGTCAGGATGTCGTTCGTGTCCTTTCCCGTTTAAGGGAGCACTCATTGTTTGCTAAACTCGAAGAATGTGTATTCGAGCAGTCATCCTTGCCTTTTTTGGGTTACATTATCTCACAAGAGGGTCTGGCTATGGATCCTGCGAAGCTCTCTGCTGTCCTGGAATGGTCCGAACCTCATTCCTTGAAGGCGGTGCAACGCTTCTTAGGATTCATAAATTATTACAGGCAGTTCATACCCCATTTCTCTACTTTGGTGGCCCCTTTGGTGGCCTTGACTAAGGGGTGCTTCACACATAGCGAGCTCGCTGCCGAGATCGCTGCTGAGTCACGCTTTTTGTGATGCAGCAGTGACCTCATTAGCGATCTCGCTGTGTGTGACACTGAGCAGCGATCTGGCCCCTGCTGCGAGATCGCTGCTCGTTACACACAGCCCTGGTTCGTTTTCTTCAAAGGCGCTCTCCCACTGTAACACACAGATCGCTGTGTGTGACAGCGAGAGAGCGACAAATGAAGCGAGCAGGGAGCAGGAGCCGGCGTCTGACAGCTGAGGTAAGCTGTATCCAAGATAAACATCGGGTAACCAAGGTGGTTACCCGATATTTACCTTAGTTACCAGCCTCCGCAGCTCTCACGCTGCCTGTGCTGCCGGCTCCGGCTCTCTGCACATGTAGCTGCTGTACACATCGGGTTAATTAACCCGATGTGTACAGCAGCTAGGAGAGCAAGGAGCCAGCGCTAAGCAGTGTGCGCGGCTCCTTGCTCTCTGCACATGTAGCTGCATTACACATCGGGTTAATTAACCCGATGTGTACTGTAGCTAGGAGAGCAAGGAGCCAACGCTCAGTGTGCGCGGCTCCTGCTCCCTGCACACACAGCTAAGCGGTGTGCGCTGGTAACTAATGTAAACATCGGGTAACCATACCCGATGTTTACCTTAGTTACCAGTCTCCGCAGCTTCCAGTCGGCGGCTCCGTGCAAGCGCAGCGTCACTTGCACGTCGCTGCTGGCTGGGGGCTGTTCAGTGGTCGCTTGTGAGTTCTGCCTGTTTGACAGCTCACCAGCGACCATGTAACGATGCAGCAGCGATCCTGACCAGGTCAGATCGCTGGTCGGATCGCTGCTGCATCGCTAAGTGTGAAGGTACCCTAAGAAAGGTGCTAATCCAAAAGTCTGGTCTACTGAAACATCCCAGGCTTTTGAGGCAGTAAAAAGACACTTTTCAACTGCTCCCGTTCTTCAAAGACCCGATGAGAATAAGCCCTTCCTCTTGGAGGTTGATGCCTCTTCGGTGGGTGCTGGTGCGGTCTTGTATCAAAAGAACGGTGCAGGTAGAAAAAGGCCGCGTTTCTTCTTTGCTAAAACCTTTTCACTGGCAGAGAGAAACTATACTATTGGGGATAGGGAACTGCTCGCCCTGAGACTAGCCTTGGAGGAGTGGCGTCACTTGCTGGAAGGAGCGAAACATCCTTTCCAGGTCTATACAGACCATAAGAATCTGACGTACTTACAAACCGCTCAGCGTCTGAATCCTCGCCAAGCCCGCTGGTCCTTGTTTTTCTCCCGCTTTCACTTCTCCATCAACTATTTGTCTGGGAGTAAGAATAACAAGGCAGACGCCCTGTCTCGCTCTATGGTTTCTACCCAGGAAGAGATTGACGAACCTCGTCTTATTCTTCCCTCCAGGGTTTTTCATACGCTCTCCCCTGTGACGTTAGACCAAATCCCACCGGGCAAGACCTTTGTTCCGCCGGATCGACAGAATGATATACTGTTGTGGGCCCACACCTCAAAGGTGGGTGGGCATTTTGGTATTAGACGGACACGAGAGTTACTCGAGAGGTGGTATTGGTGGCCACACTTAGCCAGCCACGTCAAGAGATATGTCGGTTCCTGCTACTCGTGTGCTCGCAACCGCCCGTTACGGCAGAGACCGGCTGGGCTCTTGCATCCTTTACCAGTGCCAGATAGACCATAGGAGGTGGTAGGCATGGACTTTGTGGGTGATCTTCCGTGTTCACAGGGACATAGATTTGTGTGGGTCATTACGGACCATTTCTCCCGGATGGTTCATCTCGTTCCATTATCGAGAATCCCATCTTCCAGGGTACTAGCCAAACTATTCCTCAAGCATGTCTTTAGGCTTCACGGGATGCCAGATCGTATCATTTGTGATAGAGGCCCGCAATTTGCTTCCCGTTTCTGGCGAGATCTTTGTAGCCTTCTGCAAATTGAGAGGAATCTCTCTTCGGCATACCATCCGGAGACCAATGGTTTGGTTGAGCGTACCAATCAATCCATGATTATATACCTTCGACACTTTGTTGCTGAGAACCACGACAACTGGTCCTCCCTCCTACCCTGGGCAGAATTTGCCCTTAACAATTCGCTGGCTGAGGCCACTGGGCAGACACCATTCATACTCAATAATGGGCAACACCCTAGGGTACCGGTACCGTTTCCCGCTGCTGCCCCTCCTCCTCTTGTGGCCGACTGGGCAACTAATGCCAGAGAGGTTTGGGATCGGACTCAAGAGTCGATCCAAGCAGCTAAGGACCGTATGAAGACTGTGTCCGATCGGTTTTGTTGCCCGGCTCCTGTCTTTTCTCCAGGGGACTTTGTGTGGCTCTCTGCAAAACACGTGAGACTTAGAGTGAGCTCTGTCAAATTTGCTCCTCGCTTCCTGGGTCCTTATGAGGTTCTTCGACACGTAAATCCTGTAGTCTACCAATTGAAGTTACCCGTCCATCTTAGGATCCATGACAAATTCCATGTTTCACTGCTAAAGCCAGCTATTTTACCTCACGCTCGTGAAGTGCACTCTCCTGCCTCTGATTCCTCTCGCTCTAGCTATGAGGTACGAGCCATAGTTGGTTCTAAGATGGTTAGAGGGCGCAGGTTCTTCTTGATAGATTGGGAGGCCTACGGCCAGGAACATCGCTCTTGGGAGCCTGAGGAGGCTGTCCATGCTCCCGACTTAGTTGCCGATTACCTGCGTCGCCAGGAGGGGGGCCCTTGAGGGGGAGGTACTGTTACGGCTGCTGTGGCTCTGGAGACTATCTTCGGATTTCTTGCTACTGCACATGTGCAAGCGCTGGAGACTAAGTCCTATCTTGCAGCCATTGCACATGTGCGGGTGACATCATCGCTGACACGAGGTCACATGTCTCTGACACCTTCTAAGCTGATTGACCGCTGGTCATGTGCTTGTGACACGTGGTCACATGTCTCTGACACCTTCTATGCCGATTGGTCGCTGGTCATGTGCTTGTGATGCTTTGCTCGGTGATAGGCCAGCGTGACGTCATTCATGTCGTTCTGGCAGCGGATTGGCTCTGGTGTCCTCCATCTTGGATGAGGCACAAAGTCTATATAAGACCCTGACGCACGCCGCTCGGCGCTCAGTCCTCTTGGTTCATGCATGAGGGTAGACGCCCTGTGCACGTCCCTCTAGGCATCTCTCTGTCTATGTTAGGTGAGTGCTACCGGCAGGGTAGCGTTCTTATACCTTACAGCTGCGGCTGGAGTCCGTATCCTTACCTCTTAGTGGAGCGGACATAGGCAGGTGCCTGAGGCACATGGTCCGGCTGGGCCTTGTGATTCTACTCGTAGGTGGACGTTGCCGCTAGGGTAACGTTCCTTATACTGCGTCTGGCAGTTGTTCGTATCCTCGCACACTAGGGGAGCGAACAGAGGTAGGAGCTTTGTGCGGCTTATGCTGCTGTCCGTCTCTTTTGCACCACTAGAAGAGCGGACCTAGGCAGGTGCCATATCTAGTGGTTCGTGTCCTCGCACACTAGTGGAGCGAACGCAGGTAGGAGCTTTGTGCGGCTTACGCTGCTGTCCGTCTCCTGGCACCACTAGAGGAACGGACCTAGGTAGGTGCCATTTCACACTCACTGCTTTTGTCTCTGTGATCATTAACAGAGATCATTCCACACACCCTCCAAGTAAGGGAGGAATTGCCTTATTTACTAATTATATACCTCTGTGAGTTTAACAGAGGTATTGCACTCTGCCATAGTCTGCAGCAGAGTCTTTGCACGGTGGACCCTGCCTGTCTGATATTCCTTTAGGTTTTATTATCAGACAGCCCCCCGTAACACAAATAGCACCATAGACTATAATGAGTACATGAAAAACAGATATACAGTCATGGCTTAAAGTGTTGGAACCCTTGAAATTGTTCCAGAATATGATGTATTTTTCCCAGTATTTACATGTAACTTTAGGAAAATCACTTATTAACAGTCACGTGATAACCACTGGAATAAGTAAGCACAGCCAAATCCTAGCAGTGAGAGTATTACACGCTGTCATGGTTTGGCATGCTACACTGCTTCATTTCAAAATTAAAGCTCCTAACATAACTATGGATATAGTAATCCTTAACTTGTAATATGACACAATACTTTATTAATATAGTTATGTATAACAATGTATGACAAGTTATATATAAATAGTACAAACTTCAGCACCAATGTCACTATCAGTACAGAAATTCAACATTACAACTAATCAGTACATGACTACATAATCAAAACCACCATATGTTTATGAATACAGCATGAGAACTACCATCAGTACAAACATACAGGACCAGAACCACCATCAGTACATGAACACTGAACCAGAACCACCATCAGTACATGCATACATTCGTAGACCCACCATCTGTACATGAATACATCACCAGAATCCCTATCAGTACATGAATACATTACCATAACTACTATCACAATAAGAATACAGCACTATAACAGCCATCAGTTCATGAATACATAATTAGAACCATCATCTGTACATAAATTCATCTCAAGCATCAAAATCAGTATATGAATACATTGTTAAGCTAAGTACAGTGACCAATTGCAATGCCAGGTCAACTCTACATACAATTGTATGGCATGAACCTACAACTCCCAGTTTGTCCTTAAACAATATTAACAATGGTAAGAGATGCTGGATGTTCTTGTTTGCAGCCATCATTAGACTGTAGACCATACATGAACCACAGTACTAGTGAGATGCAATCCTTATAACAAATAGTGATGTAAATCCAGGTACCATATAGGTCACATTTTCTCTGATTTGAGTTATTCTATTTTTCTTCTCCAGACACAATGATGACTTTTCACATACACAGCTCATTTTTTTCCATGATGCCCCTTATCAGTTACTAGAAGGTGGCCCGATTCTACGCATCGGGTATTCTAGAATTTACGTATTGTGTAGTTCATGTATGATTTTTGTTATATATATATATATATATAGATGTTGTTGTGTGTAGTTACCAAGTGTTTGTGTAGGGCGCTGTACATGTTCTGGGTGTTGTCTGGGTGTGGCGGGGGGTGAGAGCGGTGTTGTTTGTGTGTTGCGTTGTTTGTGGAGCGCTGTGTGTCTGTAGCGTTGTGTGTGTGTGTTGCGCGGTTTGTGTGTGTGTGGTGTGTTTTGGGGGAGGTATGTTTTGTGCAATGTGTGTGTTGTGCGGTATGTGCGTATATTTGTGTGTGCAGCGTTGTCTGTGTGGGTGTCTGTGTAGGGCAGTTGTTTGTGGTTCCCAGTGTGTGTGTGTGTGTGGTGTGTTGTGCAGTGCGCGCGCGCGTGTGTGTGTGTTGGGGGGAGGTGTGCACTCCCCATCGTGCTCCATCCCCTATGCTGCGCACCCCCCATCGTGCTACATCTCCCATCCTGCGCACTCCCAAACGTGCTCCATCCGCCATGCTGCGCACTCCCAAACGTGCTCCATCCGCCTCTCTACCCGCAGCATCAGCCTCTCTGCCCGCAGCATCAGCCTCTCTGCTCCCAGCATCAGCCTCTCTGTCCCGAGCATCAGCCTCTGTCCCCAGCATCAGCCTCTCTGTCCCCAGCATCAGCCTCTCTGTCCCCAGCATCAGCCTCTCTCATCCCAGCATCAGCCTCTCTGTCCCCAGCATCAGCCTCTCTGTCCCCAGCATCAGCCTCTCTGTCCCCAGCATCAGCCTCTCTCATCCCAGCATCAGCCTCTCTGTCCCCAGCATCAGCCTCTCTGTCCCCAGCATCAGCCTCTCTGTCCCCAGCATCAGCCTCTCTCATCCCAGCATCAGCCTCTCTGTCCCCAGCATCAGCCTCTCTGTCCCCAGCATCAGCCTCTCTGTCCCCAGCATCAGCCTCTCTGTCCCCAGCATCAGCCTCTCTCATCCCAGCATCAGCCTCTCTCATCCCAGCATCAGCCTCTCTGTCCCCAGCATTAGCCTCTCTGTCCCCAGCATCAGCCTCTCTGTCCCCAGCATCAGCCTCTCTGTCCCGAGCATCAGCCTCTCTGTCCCCAGCATCAGCCTCTCTGTCCCCAGCATCAGCCTCTCTGTCCCAAGCATCAGCCTCTCCATCCCAGCCTTCTCCAGGATCAGCCTCTCTGTCCCCAGCATCAGCCTCTCCATCCCAGCCTTCTCCAGGATCAGCCTCTCTCCTCCCAGCCTCCTCCAGCACGCCATGCTCCTCTGCCGACACTCACACACCCGATCGCATACACTCACGCACACCCACACACACCCGATCGCATACACTCACACACACACACACACACACACAATCGCATACACTCACACACACCCACACACACCCGATTGCATACACACACATTGACGATATTGCACATACGCGCTCATACTCACAACATCCGGAGATACCACATGCTTCTGGCCATGTGATCCTCCGACAGGTCCTGGAAGGTCACAACAGCCGAGGCCGAGAAGCAAGCGATATCGCCGGATGCTGTGAGTGTGTGGATGCGATGTGATGTATGTGTGAGGTATGTGTGAGAGTGAGTGTGAGCCGGTGTACACTATTAACTATGATACACATCGGGTAACCAAGGGACCTTAGTTACCCGATGTGTATAATGGTTAACAGCGTTCACGGGCTCCGTGAAGATCCCAGCATCGCAAGGTTATGTCTGGCGCTGCTGGGATCCTGACGGAGCCGGTGTAGAAGCAAGCGATATCCCAGGATGTTGTGAGTGTGTGGATGTGATGTGTGAGGTGTGTGTGAGAGTGAGTGTGATCTGATGTGTGTGTGTACTCACCTGGGAGTCGGGGTCCGTGTCAGTTGGGCAAGAGCGAGCGTGCATTGCGTGAGGGAGGCGGGGCCTGCAGAGAGCCGGGGCGAGAGGCCAATCCGTGTGGGGGGTCGGGGCCATGGCGAGCCCAGCGGCCAATCAGCTTTGTGTCACCGTAAGGACACAATTTTGGAGCATGACAGACAGACAGACAGACAGACAGACAGAATAAGGCAATTATATATATAGATACCAGCACACTGTTCCTCTTTTGAACTATAACTGCCAGAGTTCATCCTTCTGAAGTATAATTGCCATACTGCTCGCACTTATTAGCTGTAACCGCCAGACTGATCACTAGAGTCTCAATTGTGGGATACCCCGAGATCCTCTTTTTGTTTGGTGACCCTTTGAACAATATATGGTAATCTGTATTTGGGTAATAATGACTGAGTATAAAGTACCTGGAGAATTTTTGTCATTCATGAATTGTAATAAATCACACCGCAATCGTTCTCTTCTGGAAATAGTGTCAATGACATCCTTGGCAAGCTTCTCAAATCCAGTTAGATTTTTTAATGATGAAATGATTGCAGAGTGTTATAGTCCTACAACCTTAATAATATGTGTGCCTAACTGTCACCTTAGTAGTCTTAAGTCTACTGTGGTCAGAAGCTTCTAGTTACTTTTAAGGGAACCTGTCAACGGATGTTTATAATACTCCCCTAACGGTCGGTGCAGAGCAGACTGGTCGGATGTGCATCTCCGTTCTCCGGGTCCGTGCCTCCTCCGGGTCTGCCATCTTTGTCATTCTTCTGAAGCTAGTGTGGATTACACGTTCTACATCATACACACAAGCCGAGTAGGGCAGATCAAAGTATTGTAGGGCACCTACGTAGGACCTCAATGTTGGCTAGTGTAGATGACGTAGAATGCGTCATCCATACTAGCTTCAGAAGGAGGACAAAAATAGCCGAAAGAGGAAGCGCGGACTTGGAGAACGAAGACACCCATCCGACCAGTCTGCTCTGCACCGACCATTAGGTGAGTATTATAAACAGGTGACAGGTTCCCTTTAAGGCTCTGTAGGGCAACCCATCACCATTATTAGTAGATATGTACTGGAAATGTAATAACATGAATTGTTATTCATGCTGTAAAGGAAAAAGTATTTTAACAGTGTTTACCATAAAAGTTCTAAGTCTTAATTCTGACCTTCACAGAGGATTATTTCTCTTGAAATGTGATATACTGGAATTTAAGAATCAAAAGCAAGGCAATATTAAAAAATGTAGATGGTGCTTCATAGTGATAATGTATTATTCATTGCTGTGATCAAAAAGTTTCTCTGTCTTATGTCACTGTAAGAAATATTACTGAAACGATACACTGGAAGGAAAATGTAAGGTGACACTCTTGGTATTTAATTCATTCTTTCTAAACTTTTGGACATATACTGTCTAAGAGTATGCTAGTTAGACTTACAGAATGTCTAAAGTGTCTAAATTGACTTTAGTTCGGTTGGTGGAGAAATTGCACCGAAGCACTGGATTTCCTGTAGATGCTTTGATTTTCTCACACTCCACAATTACACTCTCATTGGTTAATTTCCTTTCAATGACGCATTCTACATCATATACACAAGCCAACATTGAGGTCCTGCGAAGGTGCACTTTGATCTGCCCTGAGTAGGGCAGATCAAAGTATTGTAGTACGCCTGCGCGGGACCTCAATGTTGGCTAGTTTAAATGACCTAAGTGATTTTGTCAGTATGTGACTATAGGAAAGTGAGGGATAGGGACTCCTATGCTGTCCTTCTTGCTAGGGGTCCCTAGTATATCCCTCACCTAAGGGTTACACCTAATGCTGGAGATGCCAGAGTCGCGTGCCAGGCTATACTCATGACCAGAAGTGATCTGATTCCTCCTCCCACCAGGGAAAGAAGATGCTGGAGAGCTGGAAATACAGATAAAGATAGACAAGGGAAAACCAAAACTCTGATATAATGCAAACACACAAGAACCATCAGTGAGAGAAACAGAAAAAAAGCAAGAGCAGAAAGGCAGCACCAAATAGACTACAAGGGTTAACAGCACAACTGCACACAGCTACAAGTACTGTCTGGATCACAAGACCTCACCAGGCCAGCAAAGATAAACTATAACTGGTACTAATGGACGTGTCCAACCAGCATATATAGTAGGGGAACAGATGTGATTGGCTCCCCCCAACATGTGATCAAAGATGACTCACAAGCAGACCAGCAGAAATTAACACTTGTCTGCCTATGAACTACCAATATGTTGGTCAATGCCTGAATCTGCCTGCGCTGATTACAGACCTCAGAGAAGTTATCAGGCGGAGTGTCAGAAAAAGTAGTCTGAACAGACCCCGACGCCGCTATGACAGTCAGGAATGTTTGTAAAAACCTCCATGTGACAGATTGTATGGGAGAGAGGTATGAAAGATTTTAAGCACTAGATCAATTTAAGTGATGACAGCACTTTAAAATAAGCATGTTGGCTATTTAACAGTCCCTTACAAAATGAATGAACTGGTGATCTGCATGCTTGACCGGCACTTTACTAAGTCCGGGATCTACACAGCCCCATACTCTGAATAGATAGGGTTCAAAATGTTACAAGATTGTTCCTCTTCACTGAAAAATAATCTGCTAACTGTTTCTGTAATTTTAAATAGTCCTGTGTAAAGTATATCCCTCAATGTATGCAGTAAAAATGTCACTATACACACATGTGGCCCCAGTATATTTTTGAATAATAGGATAAAAATAAATTGATTTGGAAGAAAAAAAACAAAAATTTTAATGAAAACACCAAATAATTTATGGAGTAATGAAAAAGTAACCTCAGTAATGCAAAGTAATGTAGATGATATCACTACGAAATAGTAGATATTTGGAGGAAACCGGGTGTCACGTTGTGCTTATCACCAACTCAAGTCCGGAATAAATTAATCCATGTCTTTATTGAATTAGTTAAATACAGGTCAACGCGTTTCGGAGGTCGCAGCCCCCTTCCTCAGGACATATAGCAGTAACAAGGATAATTATCCTTGTCACTGCTTTATATGTCCTGAGGAAGGGGGCTGCAACCTCCTATAGGTAAGTTCACCTTATTAATTCATATCTTGGTTGTTATCTGGTAAGACCCTATTGCGCTTTTTGTCCACAGTCTCGACTTTCCATCACTAGGAAATAGTAATACCTTATGTCTTTTTTAATCAGAAGTGATAACTATCCAATCACAAAGGAGAAATAGAAGATTCCCTAAAACAAATTTTGGTTTTATTGCCTTCCTCCAGGTACAGGGATCTATTTCCATTATTAATGGCCAAATACATGCTGCAGGTTATAAATGCATTGTTATTTGAAAGGTTAGTCTCAATTTTGAAGATAGGGGAAAAATTCCCAATTGCTTTTGGCAACTGCTGGGACCCCCAACAATCCAGAGAACTGGGGTTGTGAGGAACCCCATGAGAATAGATTAGTTGTCGATTATGCACACTGCCCATCCATTCATTCTTATAGGAGGGTCAAAGACTTGCTGAGGTCAGCGTTCAGGTATATCATAGAATCATAGATTGGTAGAGTTGGAAGGGACCTCAAGGGCCATATGGTCCAACCCCCTGCGGGTGCAGGTTTTCCTAAATTATCTCAGCTGTATGTTTATCCCACTGGAGGTCCCATTAGGAATGAATAAAGTGGTGGTGCGCTTGGTGGAACACTGCCCCATTCACATGGGGCTCTTCAGAACCAAGTTCTTGGGGATTGGTGGGTGTTCCAGCGGTTGGGCTCCCACTGATTGGATAGTTGTACCCTATTCAGTGGGTATATCATAGCATGTGATGGAGTATATACTAAGAAATATTTTAATATGTCTGCGTATATAATTGGAAATACAGTGAGGAACCGTAAGGCCCCATGATAGTCTGTAGGTAACGTATTACAGCCCCATAACACGATCATGTGCAAGAGATCCACATGTAAGATTTGTACTAATGAGGTGTGTCTCACTGCAGTCCAGATATCATCTATATTGTATGAAAGCTGCAGTAGTTGGAGGTTAATTATCCCTTTCATTATTTTATTTTATTACAGATTTTCTAATTAACATACTGAAAATCTGAAATCATCAAAATTAAAAAACAGGACCAAAAGCAAAAATGGCAAAAAATTATCAGAAATTGTAAAAAAGTGTCATGGTTAATGCGCCTGGGGGTTAAAGGTTACATATTATTTAGTATTTTAATGAGCATAGATGGATAGCACATAAGTTATAATCAAGGCAGAAGATTTTGCATTTGCTCTGTGTAGTCATTTGCATACACTGACTGATTCTGGCTGAAGGCAGGAGAGATGATATCTTCATAGTTAATGATTTTACAAAGCAGCACATTAAAAGAACTGACTATAAAACAGAAGCCTGTCGCAGTGCTGGAGTTTAACCTCGGCAATGCAGTTTTTGTTTTACAATTTAACTACGTGGAGTAGGTTTATATTCAGGTTAAGTCATGTATCGACAACAGGTCTTCTTTTTAAGATGGCAATTATCTACATATACATATTTACAGTGCAAAAGTCACACTTGTTTATATAAATTTTAGTCATAAACAGTGCCTTGAAAAAGTATTCATACCCCATGACCTTTTCCAGCTATTTACATGTTACACTCACAAGCTTAAATGTATTTTATTGGAATGTTATGTGATATATCAACACTAAGGAGGAAGAATTTGTGAGGTGTAAAGTAAATGATCCATTGTATTCTACATATTTTATAAATGTAAGTCTGAAAATTGTGACATGCAATTATATTCAGCCCCTTTCAGTCACTTTGTAGGACCACCTTTTGCTGCAATTACTGCTGCAAGTCATTGGGGGATGTCTCTATCAGAAACTGACATTTTTGCCCATTATTCCTTGTAAAATAGCTCTACCTCAGTGAGATTGGATGTAGATCATCTGTAAACAGCAAATTTTCAATTCTTTCCACAGGTTCTCAATAGGATTTAGGTCTGGATTGTGACGGCCATGCATACACAGCAATATGCTTTGAACTAAAGCATCCATTATAGCTCTAGCAATATTTTTAGGGTCATTATCCTGCTGGAAGTTGAACCTAGGTCTCAGTCTTAAGTCTTTTGCAGCCACTAACATGTTTTCCTCCTGGATTACCCTGTATTTAGCTCCTTCCATCTTCCCATCAACTCTGACCAACTTCTCTGTCCTTGCTGAAGAAAAGCATCCCCACAGCATGATGTGCTGCCACCACCATGTGTGACGGTGAGGATGGTGTTTTCAGGGTAATGTGCAGTGTTAGTTTTATGCCAAATTTACTGTTTTGCATTTAGTCTAAAAAGTTTGACCTTGGTCTCATCTAACCAGAGCATCTTCTTCCACATGCTAATTGTGTCCTCCACGTGGAGTGTGAAAAAGGCAAGCAGGCTCTCTTACGGCTTGCTTATAAACATAGTTTTTATCTTGTCCTGTGGACAGAATCTCCCATCTGAGTTGTGGATCTCTGCCACTCCTCTAGAGTGACCATGTGCCTCTTGGCTGCTTCTTTAAACAGTGTTCGCCTTGCTTGGGATGTCAGTTTAGGTGGACAGCCATTTCTTGGTAGGTTTACAGTTGTGCCATACTCCTTTTACTTTGTAGACTGAATTTAACATAGCTCCATGAGGTGTTTTGAGATTGGACTTTTTTTATAACCTAATCCTGCTTTACTCTTCTCCAAAACATTATTCCTGACCTGTCTGGTGTGTTCCATGGTCTTCATGATGTTGTTTGATCACTAATATTCTCAACCAAACCTCTGAGGCCTTCACAGAGCAGCTGTAGTTACACTGAGAATAAATAACACATTGGTTGACTACTAATTAGGTGACTTATTTTGACAACTGATGACTTAGGAATTTATTTAGTGGTATCAGACTGCTGGGGACTGAATACAAATGCAAGCAACAATTTTCAGATTTTAATTTTTAAAACATTAAGAAAGCCATGTATCCTTTTACACTTCGCAAATACTTGCTACTTAGGGTACTTTCACACCTCCGGTTTTTCTTCTGCGGCACAATCCGGCACTTTGCAGGAAAATCGCAACCGGTTTTTTTTGCTGCCGGTTGCGATTTTCCTGCATAGACTTTAATTAGTGCCGCATTGTGCCGCATGGCCTTGCGTTCCATCCGGTTTTTGCCGCATGCGGCAGATTTAGCCGATGCGGCGGCCGGATGGAACGTTGCCTGGCACGTTTTTTCGTGCGGCAAAAAAAACCGCATCGCGCCGCATTCGGCCGATGCGGCGCATCTCTCAATGCATGCCTATGGCGGCCGGATGCGGCACGATGCGGCAAATACCGCATCCGGCCGCCGCATGCGGTTTTTGCCACTGCGCATGCTCAGTAGCATGCCGCAAGCGGCAAAAACCGGGCGGGCCGCATGGGAAAAACTTATGCAAAGGATGCGGTGTATTCACCGCATCCGTTGCATAGCTTGCACAGCCGGATTGAGCCGCAGGGCTCAAGCCGGATGTGTGAAAGTAGCCTAAGTGATTTAAGATTGTAGGTGTAATTTGAAAAAATGTGGATATGTTTACAGGATATGAATACCTTTTCAAGGCACTGTTTGGTCATTATGTACCAGTCATACCTTATTTAGCAATAAGAAATTAGAAAAGTATATATGCAGCAGAACATTTCTCGGAAGCCTTAACAGCTAAATAACATTTTTTCCAGTTTTATAGGTGTATCTTTATATACCTACTAGCTGTAGTACCCGGCATTGCCCTGGATAGTAACTAAGTGTCTCTCTGTCTTTCTCCCTCTCTCTGTCTCTCTCTGTTTGCCTGTCTCTCTGTCTCGGTCTCTGTCTGTTTCGCTCTGTCTCTCTCTATGTCCCCTTCTGTCTGTCTCTCGCTCTTTCTATCTGTCTCTTTCCCTGTCTCCCTGACTCTCTCTGTCTCCCTCTGTCTCTCTCTCTCTCTTTCTGTCTCTTTCCCTGTCTCCCTGACTCTCTCTGTCTCCCTCTGTCTGTCTCTCTATGACTGTGTCTCTGTCTGTCTCTCTGTTTTTCTCTCTCTCTGTCTGTCTCTTTCTGTCTGTACGCCTCTCTCTCTGTCTCTCTCTATCCATCTCTCTATCGAAATCATATTACCTCACACATAAGCTTCTTATACTAATAATGTCCTTTGTTGCCTATAGCAACTAATCACAGCTCCTATTAATAACCTGTAGCTCCCAGCTCCATTGACTTTAATGTAAGCAGATTTTTTGGCGAATAACCATAAAACACGGGGTTACATTTTCCCCTCAAAACATAGTCTATGATGTTCCCTGAGTCAAATGAAGTGTCTGTGATTATAAGTGTGACAGTGCGGATTTCTTTAGCGGACTTATACACATGCATACATACAAACATACAAACATACATACACACATACATTTAGATATATTTTATCCATATTCAATTATTCAGAGGTAGTACAGATTACACCCATCTCTGATACAACAAAACTCCAAAAACAGCATAAATAAACTGGAGGGCAAGGAGTAAATGCTACAAAAATTAATTTTTATTGTATAAATATCACACCATGAAAAAATGCAAAGTGCTTAAGACAAAAATCACAATAAAAAAATCACATAAAGTGCAGACTAGGGAGGAAAGGTAGATACCAATGACCCCTCAAAGGAACCCAGGTGACAGGATGTAAATGGTTATTGAACCCCCCCTTTTTTCTCTTTAGAGTAGTACAATCATATATTAATAGGGGGTGAGACAAAATGTCCCTCTATATAGAGACCCTGTTAGTACTCTGAAAAAACACAAACAGCGATACTAGTAATATTAAAGCTAAACAATGACTCGTATAGGTCGCTGTGGAGATAGTGCAAAAGTTATATACCGAAGGGTCGCTGGTCACCTGGGGTCACAGGGGGAAAGTGCTCCCCTATGTACGTTTCGCAGGGTTGAAAAAGGTTACCCGCTTCCTCAGGGGGAATAGAGTGTAGGGCGCAGATCTTGTGTGCAACCTAATAAGGAGCCGAACCTGCAAGTTCGGCCGCCATCTTTGTGCACCCAACAGGTATGGTGGCGCATGCGTTCCCCAGTCCCCCGGCACACCCTTGGCAGTCAACGTCACTCACGCAAGTGCGGAAGCAGGGAGAAAAATCCCAACCACCACGCACGCGCGAGCGACACCACAGATGCCGGAGCACATCGGGGGACCGGAGGGAAGCAAGCACGCATGCACATACCCATTGGATGACAACAAAGCAGCAAAAAACAGTTAGGTCCAGGACAGGAATATAGGGAAATATATAACATGTTTGCTTGTGGAATACAAATATATAAGTATAACTCTGCACACTCCCTATTTGGCAAAAAGTTGCAAGAGACAGTATTTTTTCATGCAAGATTAACATATAGTTTATTTACAGCAGCAATAACTGAGATTCTTTTTTGACGTTTCGATCCTCCTGGACCCTGGTCACAATTAATCACTAATTTGCATGTAATCATGCATAACAGGATCATGTGGAGATCTGCTAAGTCTCTTTAGTGTGGTCACTTGACTGTTTGAAAAATAGCCAGCTAAGATATGAGTGCAGGATTACACTGGACGTGATTCAAAGGTATCAGATATGTGGGGTGTACTCACACCTCCTGCGTAGCAAGCCAGGTTGTGGTCCTGTTTGTCATGTCTGCCGGTCCTCCGGATTTGTGGCTGTGTACACACAGGCTTATATTTTAAGCATATTCCAAAAATCATGTAAAATCATGCTAGGGCTTATTTTCAGGGTAGGTCTTATTTTTGGGACAACAGTGTAGTTGGACTTGACTTGTGACTTATTTTCTGTGGGATAAGTTGAAGGTTTCTTTGGTATTATTTTGGGCTACATAACATTTATAGATCACTTTTAAGGCTAGTTTCATATTTATCATGTGCCCTACCCTGAGCCCTTCTGATTATAAGTATACCAGATTTATATAGTTTTATTTGTTTTGCTAGTTTTGAGCACTAAAAACTGTTTTTTATAAAACATTGTTTTTTGTAACTATTTTCTGAGAGCTATAACTTTTTTATTTTTGGACCGCAGAGTTGTATGAGTTATTGTTTCTTTGCAGGATGAGTTGAATTTTTTGGGTACGTAACATTTTATGACCGCTTTTTTTCAGGTTTTTTGTGCACAAAATGAACAAAAAGCAGCAATTTCGAAATATTGTGGGGGTTTTTTACACCAGTCACTGTGTAGTGAGTAAGACATAAGACAGCTTTGTTGTTCAGATCAGCGCGATTAGTGATACAGATTTGTATAGGTTTCTCATTGTATGGTTCTTTGTACACAAAAAACAATTATTTTCATTCTGTGAGATGCAACTTTTCATTTTTTTGGCAACAGAGCCACAAGAAAGCTTGTTTTTTTAAGAGACACGGTCAGGGTTACCAATTTGCTATTTTTTTTTGGACAGCTTATCAAAAAATCATTGACAGACAATATTTTTTACGGATGCATTGTAAAACTATAATAAATCATTATGATTCATGTCTCCAGTCAGTGGCGTAACAACTGTTTGATGGGCCCCAATGCAAAATTTGGACCTGGGTTCCGATCCCTGCATGTTGGTCAGATGTATATGTATGTATACATTAAGCGTTCTAAATCCTATAAAGACATAGGAGTTGGTCTGCCCCTAATTATGTAGTAATGTTCATTATCCAGTTCTAATATACTCCATCCTGGGCTACCTCCTGGTAAATATGTCCCCCATCCTGGAATATATGTCCCCCATCCTGGTATCTCCCCCATCTTGGTATATACTGTCCCCCTCCTGGGACCCTCCTGGTATATACTTTCCCCCACATGGTAAATATGTGTCTCCTGGGTCCCTTCTGGTATATCCTATACTCTCCCTCCCCAGCTCCCACGATGCACGGTAACCTCGTCTATTGCTGACGTCCATGCTATGGCAATGCATGATGTTATTGTCATGCACTGCCTCAGTCATGGGTACACCGCTGAAAGCTGCTGGCTTTGTTTGCCAGCACTATGTATTGCAGTGCAGGGACGCGACAGGTCTCTGCGCCGCAATGCATTTCAGCTGGATATGTGCCACATCCAGATGAAGCAGGGGCTGGGGCCAGCGGGCTTCCTGCACCCTCGAGCCCGGTTGCAGTCACGATCCCCCAGACCGCGTTCATTCCGCCTGTGTCTCCAGGCCATAATTCTGAGATAAAGACATCAGTTGCAGTCACTGTATAGTGTAAAACGATAATTACAGTCAAAATAATCTGTATACGTTTCTACAGCTTCAAAAAAAAAAAAAAGATGGACACCTTAACTTTTTTCATGAACAGATCAATTTTAGAATGGCTGTCAACAAAGGACGAGTTGATGTTTTCACTTACATCTTTTTTATATATAACATTTAGATTATTTTTTATTACATTTTTTTGTCACTATGAAAAAACTCACATTTTTGCCTTGCTTTTCTTTAAGGTGCTCCCTGCATTAGTTACATAATGTGGCAGTTTCATTTCTTGGATTGTGCAGTTTTTGTTTATTTTTGACCATTTATTGTACATAAAAACTGCATTTTTAGAATCAATTTTTTTTGTGCTTATTTTTAAATGTTTTTACAAATGTGATTTAAATGTTTTTGGTTTTTTTTTTACATTTTGACCCAGTGCCACTATGGCACTTGAATATTTTACACTTTGATCGCTGCTCTCATACACTGCAATACTTTCTTTTGCAGTGCTTGAGACCTGTCAGTTTTACAATGTCACTTGGCATAAGCATGGTCTAACAGGCCATTAAGTACCAAGGCCAACTATTGGGGCCCTACGACCACAGTCTTGGGATGCCAAGGTGGAAAATCGAAGATCTGTAATGCCCCATAATATACCGTATTTTTCAGATTATAAGACTAAAATTTGGGAGGAAAATGAGGGTTGCGTCTTATAATCCAAATGTAGCTTACTGTGTGGTGGTGAAGAATGGTCACAGGAGGCAGGGGCAATGCTGCGAGCTGCTGTGCTGCAGGCGCTATGCTGGTGCTCTCTGTGGGCGGTGAGGTAGCCACCATCCTGAGAATGTCAGTGATGCGGACTTCAAATAATGGTGCCCAGAGTTGTCGCATGTGCAGATGGAGCTCACGGCGCAAGATCTCATCTGCGCACGCATTGCCTCTGGTCCATTGATCTCACAGCAGTGTACTTAAGTAAAATGGCACTTGGAGGTGGCGCATGTGCAGATAAGATCTTGACTTGTCATTGAATTGATAGAACAATCTGCGCATGTGCAGACTCCAGGTGCCATTTTTTTTAAGCCCTCACAGTGCCCGCAGCGAGCATCTGGGACACCCGCCACACTGCGCACAGCATCACCTTACTCCACCACCACCCCTGCCTCATGTGACCCCACTTCTCCACCGCTGCCACCCCCTTAAGTAGGACACTACCTGCTTATAAAACAGACTCCATTTTTTTTACCTTTTTTTTCTCTAAATTTGGGGTGTGTCTTATAATCTGGTGCATCTTATAAAATGAAAATTACGATAATATTGGTCTAAGTGCTATCTTATAAAATATCGGATAGCACTCTCATGTGAGCAAACCCTTACATTAATTGTCATTTTATTGACTACTGAGGGCACAAATGAGGTAAGGATGTGCCATCTTATGATTTTTATTTGTCACTACAAATTATGGGATGTATTCTAAAATACAGTCATATGAAAAAGTTTGGGCACCCCTATTAATGTTAACCTTTTTTCTTTATAACAATTTGGGTTTTTGCAACAGCTATTTCAGTTTCATATATCTAATAACTGATGGACTGAGTAATATTTCTGGATTGAAATGAGGTTTATTGTACTAACAGAAAATGTGCAATCCGCATTTAAACAAAATTTGACCGGTGCAAAAGTATGGGCAACTCAACATAAAAATGACATTAATATTTTGTAGATCCTCCTTTTGCAAAAATAACAGCCTCTAGTCGCTTCCTGTAGCTTTTAATGAGTTCCTGGATCCTGGATGAAGGTATATTTGACCATTCCTGTTTACATAACAATTCCAGTTCAGTTAAGTTTGATGGTCGCCGAGCATGGACAGCACACTTCAAATCATCCCACAGATGTTCAATGATATTCAGGTCTGGGGACTGGGATGGCCATTCCAGAACATTGTAATTGTTCCTCTGCATGAATGCCTGAGTAGATTTGGAGCGGTGTTTTGGATAATTGTCTTGCTGAAATATCCATCCCCTGCGTAACTTCAACTTCGTCACTGATTCTTGCACATTATTGTCAAGAATCTGCTGATACTGAGTTGAATCCATGCGACCCTCAACTTTAACAAGATTCCCGGTGCCGGCATTGGCCACACAGCCCCAAAGCATGATGGAACCTCCACCAAATTTTACTGTGGGTAGCAATTGCTTTTCTAGGAATGCCGTGTTTTTTTGCCTCCATGCATAACGCCTTTTTGTATGACCAAACAACTCAATCTTTGTTTCATCAGTCCACGGGACCTTCTTCCAAAATGTAACTGGCATGTCCAAATGTGCTTTTGCATACCTCAGGCGACTCTGTTTGTGGCGTGCTTGCAGAAACGGCTTCTTTCGCATCACTCTTCCATACAGCTTCTCCTTGTGCAAAGTGCACTGTATTGTTAACAGATGCACATTGACACCATCTGCAGCAAGATGAAGCTGCAGGTCTTTGGAGTTGGTCTGTGGATTGTCCTTGACTGTTCTCACCATTCTTCTTCTCTGCCTTTCTGATATTTTTCTTGGCCTGCCACTTCTGGGCTTAACAAGAGCTGTACCTGTGTTCTTCCATTTCCTTACTATGTTCCTCACAGTGGAAACTGACAGTTTAAATCTCTGAGACAACTTTTTGTATCCTTCCTCTGAACAACTATGTTGAATAATCTTTGTTTTCAGATCATTTGAGAGTTGTTTTGAGGAGCCCATGATGCCACTCTTCATAGGAGATTCAAATAGGAGAACAACTTGCAAGTGGCCACCTTAAATACCTTTTCTCATGATTGGATACACCTGCCTATGAAGTTCAAAGCTCAATGAGGTTACAAAACCAATTTAGTGCTTTAGTAAGTCAGTAAAAACTAGTTAGGAGTGTTCAAATCAAGAAATTGATAAGGGTGGCCATACTTTTGCACAGGTCAAATTTTGTTTAAATGCGAATTGCACATTTTCTGTTAGTACAATAAACCTCATTTCAATCCAGAAATATTACTCAGTCCATCAGTTATTAGATATATGAAACTGAAATAGCTGTTGCAAAAACCCAATTTGTTATAAACAAAAAAGGTTAATAATAATAGGGGTGCCCAAACTTTTTCATATGACTGTAATTGTACAAATAATTATATTATGTTTGCCTTGTAGCGCTCTTTGTCAATTGTGAATCAGTTTGGAATGGGCTGTATCCAGTTTTCCACAGTTTAATGAGAGAGTGTTTTTTCTGTAACTCGATGGTAGTAGCTATCCTTTAACAATCTTTCGATCCATACATTAATCCATCATCACCAGCACTGACTGTCGAGTCAGCAACGCCAACAATCTCAACAGACATAGCAGAATTGAAAGCTTTCTCTATCAGAATATTTGGCATTGTGCATTTATTGTTAAATAATTAAAGTAATTAAAAGGTGTCATCCCATAATGCTCTTCAAACTGTTCACATTCATGTGTTGCTTATTAATTGTGGAATAGGACATCCATGTCTAGCAGCCTGTCTGGCACGCGTTGAAAGTGCCAATGTTAATTTCTGTTCAGAATTGGACGTGCTTTCTTTTCTGTAGGCTTATTTTGTAGTTTTTTTTATATCACAGTCTATGTATTTTATTTTTATATGGTGGCCCCACTAAAAAATCTTTTAGACCTGACCATTTAATACAACTGTCTTCATTTATCCTCACCTATCATCTGTTTGCCTTAAAGGGAATGTGTCAACTATATTATTTCTTTATTAATTAAAACCAGATAATAAAATATGGTCTTTTTTTCAAATTTATATTGATTTTCTAATTGTTGATTGTTTTATTTTTTTATTCGATTTGCTGTCCATGATTAGTAAGATGTCTTGTCTGAGCAATTAGAGATATGCCACATGGACTAATGGGCTCTGGCCCGAGGTCACCTTACAGAGAGGTGAAGGACGGCAGATCTTGTGGGTTATACTTTTTTTTGTAATTCTGCCTGTGATGATAATGAAATGACTGCTAAAAGTGATCATCACAAAATTATTACAATCTAAGAAATATACAATGTCAGAATTTTTTTAAAATGTGGATTGTAACAGTAAGAATTTTTTTTATGTGTAAAAATACAACTTGATTTAAAGAATACGTCATGTAGTAATGACACATTCACTTTTATCTATGACTTACATAACGCCTCATTCATTTTTCATAGATTAAAAAAAAACAGATTGATTTTTATCAGTGTCCTGGTGTCACTCTGAGGTTTTAACAAACTTTGCTGACTGTCATAATGGTGTCGGGTCCTGTTCAGACTACATATTCTGACATTCAGTCTGATAATGTGATCAACGCAGGTAGACTCGGGCATCAACCAACAGTTTGGTACTTCACAGACAGGCTAGCAAGAGCTAATCTCTGCTGGCTGGTCTGCTTGTGAATATCCTTTGATCACATGTTGTGGGGGAACCAATCACATCTGCTGCCCTCTTATAAATACTGGCTAGATCCTTCTTTCTATGCCAACTATAGTTTATCTTAGCTGGTCTAGTGAGGTGTTGTGATCCAACCTAACTGGTGGTTGTTGTACTTGTTGCTCTGTGCGGTTGTGGAGTTAACCCTTATTATCTTTTTGTTGCTACCTTCCTACTCTTGCTTTTCTCCCGAGTCTCTCATTGTTTGTTCCTCTGTGTTTGTAGTGTGTCAGAGTTTGGTTTTGCCCTTTATATCTTAATCTGGGTTTCCAGCTCACTCTTGCCCCTTTCTTCCCTGGTGGGAGGAGGAAATCAGATTAGTTCTGGTCAGCTGTAACGGGGGAGTGATCGGGTGTATGCCGCGCTATCACCAGAAAACCAGATGTTGATTATTTCATCTCTTTATTCTTTTTTTCAGGCCAACACATTTTAGAGAACTCTGTCTCCTTCATCAGGACAACATGGAAAAATCAACAGTCTCCTACATAATTCTGGTCAGGAGCATTGCCAGGTACATGACTCAGGCATCTCCTCCATTAAGGGTAACCATGAGGTTAGTGATAGCCTAGGGACCTCAAGCATGAGGGACAGCATAGGAGCCCCTGTCCCTCGCTTTCCTACAGTCACATTGTGACAGCTGGATTAGGTTTTCATCAGTTTTTGGTCATTCTATTTGTTTTTACCATCAGTGTGGCATTTGTTTTTCTTTTATTTATGCTGTTCATTTTTCCCCTGATTTGTATGGGTGAGATTCATCTGTGACTGGTATCAAAAAGGGACATATTTCTGTTTTTCGTTGCTTTATTTGGTTCGCAAGAAAAAACATTGACATGTGAACATGTACAGAGAAAATAATGCACATGTAATCTATTGTTGGCTAAACAAGTATAAGACATATGTCTGATAAGGTTGTTTAAGTTTACGCTTTCACTTTCATTGGTTATCACTTTATTTAAAGCAATGCTCTGGTGGTTTTTTTATTTCACCTCCAAAATGGTATCAGTATTGTATCTCCCATTAGCAAAATACTTACCAATCACTGTCTTCTGCTGTTCTCAGTTACCGCTCTGGTCAAGTTCTGCAAGTTGTGACTAGCTGGATCACTTCAGTGTTCCGGGCGAACCATAAATCACTGCTGAATATAAGGGCTCTTTAACATGTGTGTTTTTCATGTATGAGACTTCAAAGTGGAGAGGGAGAAGGGGTTAAACCCGCGCAATCCGCCAGTAATCCAGAAGGAGATGTTGATAAATTAAACAATCTTTTATTCCATGGGTCTACGCGTTTCAAGGTCTAAGACCTCTTCTTCAGGACCAGTAAATCAAGGTTGATTTAATGCGTTTTTTTTAAAGGAGAAACAATGACAGGATAGGATAATTGATAGATAGGTAGAATAGATTGTGTGACGACATGGACTCTCATGGGTTAAAGTTTCTTAACATTCAGCCAGACAGGATGATAGATTGTTTATAGACGGGGGATAAGTCCCTCATTGTTTTTACAAGACTCTTTTGGACTCATGTAATTGTGTTGGCCACTGAAAGCCAGACGTATTGTTTCTCCATACTTTTCCAGTAATCATTGTATTGTAGTTGTGTATTGCTAATGTAATTACCTTAGTAGCCATTGTCTAGTTGGTGACTCCCAGACTACATGTATACCCTCAGTCTTTCTGTAGACATCATTTGGATGAACATTGTCCATGCAGCTTGAGATTCATCCAATGGGAGAGGCGCTCTTGTCCAACCAATCGATGAGGACCCAGTGTATCCAAGTGGAAGGCTGTGGCTATAAAAGGGATTTCTTTAAGCCACCAGGTGGTTGTTGATGGATGCTGATGGATCCAGTCTAAGCTCTAAGGAGCTGACTAGAGGATCAGGATATCTTATGGCTTCAACCTAGGGACTCCGATTCCAGTTGGAGACCATATCCACAGCCTAGGGATTTCGACTCCGGCTGCCAGGATTGTATCATCATACCAGGACTACCTAAGGAGGACACTCAGGTTGGGACAGTTCAGTCACCTGTTACAGACTTTGCAGACCTCAGACAGCTTCCTAAATCTGGCATTATTCCAGTCACAGTGGGTGCCCGCCGAAAGCGGGTTGCTGCTGGATTGTAGTAAGTAGCCCTGGAACCTGTGAAGCATGGACATTCTAAATCCCTGGTGAGCCAGCGGAAGGGTGAGACTCTGTTGCCTGTTACATTTGTGTGTTTTGTTGGTTATGTGTTATGTGCTGTTAATTGTTTGGGGATCCAATAAAGTCTAATTATTGTGGTTCCCTCACCCTGTGTTGTCTGAGTAGTGTTACGCCCACGGGTAAGGAGGCCGGCGTTCAGTTGGGATGAGCCCTGAGCCACGCTGTCTTTCTAAAGGCGGCTGGTTCAGTGGACAAGAGCACCCACTGAGCCCCCTGTCTCCACAGATTGATAGAGAATAGATAGAACATATAGAATAGATAATAATAAAGTAAAGAAAGAAATAACAGAATAGCTTGATAAAGGGATAGCTAGCTTGGACAGCTGTTTTTAAATTTTTTTTGTTAAAAAAATGACATGGCGTACCCCCCATTTTTCATATCCAGCACAGCAACAGCAGCAGCTGCAGGCTGCAACCCTTAGTTGTGTGCTGCACCTTGGCTGGTTATGAAAAATAGAGGGGATCCCACAGTTTTTTTTTTAATTATTTGATTTATTAAAAAAAAAAAAAAAAATGAAGTGGCGTTCCCCCCATTTTTTTTTTAAATCAGTCAAGGTACAGCAATCAACTGGGGGCTGATATTACTAGGGTGGGAAGGACCATCATTATTTGGCCCTTTCCTGCCTAACATTAGCAGCCTACAGCCACCCCAGAAGTGGCACATCCATAGGATAATTCTGGCACTGGGCCTGGCTCTTCCCGTTGCCTTCGTGCGGTGGCAATCAGGGTAATAAGTAGTTAACAACAGCCTACAGCTGCTACTAAGCCCCAGCTTAATGATGGCAGGAGTCTCAGACAACCCCTATCACTAATCTGTAAGTGAAAGTAAATAAACACAAACACCCAAAAAATCCTTTATTTGACATAAAAGACAAAAAAATCACCACTTTATTAACCCCCCAAACACCCCTCAAGGTCTGAGGTAATCCACACGAGGTCCCACGACGCTTCCAGCACTGCTACATAATGAAGCTTAAGGCAAGCTCCATAGAATAAGACTGCTGAGCTCCATGCAGCAACTGAAATGAGCCGCGTGATAAGGGGTGACATCACTCAGGTTACCCGCGACCACAGTTGGAGTCCTCCACCCGTGACAGCAAATCACCCGAGTGACTGAAGTGAGCCGTGCGATCAGCGGGATGTCACTCCGATGATTTGCTTTCACAGGTGGAGGCCGTGGCCATGATGTGGCCGCGGCTAACCTGAGTGATGTCACTGATGAGCGAGCGACTGACTTTAGTTACGGCCTAAACTTCATAGCGGGCAATCTTGTTCTATGGCGCTCGCTGGGAGCTTCAGATAAGTAGCAGTGTTGGAAGCGTTGTGAGACCTCGTGTGTATTACGTCGGACCTGCAGGGTATGTTGAGGTTAATAAAGTGGTGAAAGAGAGTGATTTTTTGTTTTTTATTCCAAATAAAGCATTATCTCGGTGTTTGTATTTATTTCATTTCACTTACAGATTAGTGATACCATTCCGGGAGTGAAATAAAAGACATTGGAATAGTGCGTTAACATTAGTTTTTTTAAATTGTAAAACACAGTTTGTCCTCAGAATCAGCAAGTCTAAAGGGTACTTTGCACGTTGCGACATCGCTACTGCGATCTCGGCGGGGTCAAATCGAAAGTGACGGACATCCGGCGCCGGTAACGACGTCGCAACGTGTAAAGCCTAGAAGCACCGATAAACGATCGCAAAAGCGTCGAAAATCGGTGATCTGTGTAGTGTCGGTCATTTCCATAATTTAGCTGCAGCGACAGGTACGATGTTGTTCCTCGTTCCTGCGGCAGCACACATCGCTGTGTATGAAGCCACAGTAGCGAGGAACATCTCCTTACCTGCGTCCCGCCTGCAATGAGGAAGGAAGGAGGTGGGCGGGATGTTTATGTCCCGCTCATCTCCGCCCCTCCGCTTCTATTGGCCGCCTACCGCGTGACGTCGCTGTGACGTCGCTGTGACGCCGCACGACACGCCCCCTTAGGAAGGAGGCGGGTCTTCTGCCAGAGCGACGTCGCAGGGCAGGTAAGTGCGTGTGAAGCTGCCGTAGCGATAATGTTCGCTACGGCAGCTATCACAAGAGATCTCATCTGCGATGGGGGCGGGGACTATCGCGCTCGGCATCGCTACAATCGGCTAGCGATGTCGCAGCGTGCAAAGTACCCCTAACAGTAACTGCTTTATAATAGTTAGT
Organism: Anomaloglossus baeobatrachus; assembly: GCF_048569485.1. Classification (NCBI taxonomy): domain Eukaryota; kingdom Metazoa; phylum Chordata; class Amphibia; order Anura; family Aromobatidae; genus Anomaloglossus; species Anomaloglossus baeobatrachus. Next base: position 75,679,153 of record NC_134361.1, on the reverse strand, counting down.
GTACTTGTAACAATATTTGAGGATTTTTGAGGACATACAGTTGTTCTGTACATTCCAAACACAAACATACAAACATGACTTCCAGATTATTTTATTTTTTTAAATATCTCATCACAAACTTTCAAATTGCTTTTCTGGGCAAAATTTGCTGAAGGGTCTATTTTCAGGATTTCTTGTAGCCTTTGTAAATTCCCAGCAATTCTCCTATTCCTTCAGTAGTAAAGGAGTTAATTAAGTCTGAAAACATTAAGCCTGGCAGTTCTAAGAATCCACTGAGAGTATTAAAACCACTCACTGTTTATTCTGCCACAAACGGCAAAGAAAATGGGATCAAAAATGCAATTTCTTTCTGTTTGATGCAATGCACCATATAACATGGTCTACGGGGAAGTTGTGCGATCTCTTGTTAACCTCTCTTTCTAAGAGAATACATATAGCTATAGTATGCACCACCTGTGTCATATCAACATAATCGCATACAATTATTCATTATGAAGAATAGCTTTGTTATTTGGGGACAAACATCGAATATATGAACTCTTTGGAGAAGTTGTATCACAGGCTTTGGGTCATTTAAGTGTCACTTACCATGTACTTTAATAGATGAGTGCCACCACCAATGAAAACCAAACAGTGTAGACATCATATTATATGGTGAGAATAGAACTTCTATATTTTTGAGATTGAGATGAAAAAATAGGTATTCTTGTATTTTCTGATCAACAGTGAATCTCCTGAAGTTCCCTTTCAGCTCTACAGCAGTGATCTTCCAGCTTATAAAGAATTTGCTAGTGTCTGCAAATAATGTTTAATTGGGTCTGTTCAATGGAACATAAACTGTAGACTTAAATGGGTTGTCCATCTTTAATCTTTTTTTTTAATTTTATTCCACAGCCTTCCTGTATATAAAAATAACAAAGTCAACTATACATAACTCCTACTGCTCCTGTTGTATAAATCACATGAACAGATGGAGCAAACTTTAACTTTATATAACTATGACTAAGAACAAGTCTACTGTTCGCAACGCGTGATATGGAGGCTGCGATCCTCCCTGTGTTCTGTCATCATCCATGCTTTTAATACGAATGAAATAAACACACTTTTAATTCCCTATCTCCTTGTGTGGAGGAGGGCCTTTCCATCAAATATTTCATTAACCTCTTGACATAGGCGATTGTGGGAAGCATGTCCAATGAAATCGATTCACCTTACATAAGCCAGTGTTCAGATATATCAATGGATCTGCCCTGATGACATCATAGATCCACCCATCAGCATCACCATGGATCCGCCCCAAGGATGTCATAGACCCGCCCATCAGCGGGCAATCCATCCTGGAACATAATAGACCCACCCACCAGCATCACAGATCCGCCCATTGTTCAAATCATGGACTGTCCCACTGAACAATGGGCATATCCGAACATGCCTATGCCCCTAGCCTATATAAGATGCCACATGACTAATAATGCTCTCTCGGTGCCATTATCGAGGGGAGATTTCAGATCTGACTGTGTTTGTCTGTGTTGGATTTGTAGCACCCCTGAGGTATCAGGTGCCACAAAATGTAACCTGTGGAAACCCAAACCCCAGAATATCCATGCCAGTCAACACACCAGCACCCTCAGGCCACATACACAACCCCAATACCAGACTGGGAGACTGCCTAGAAACAGGTGAAAGGGATGGGCACTGACTGGATAGTGGCCACCCAATCTGTAAGGAGAGACCCAGCAAGGGGAGGGGCCAGTGGTCAGTTTGGAAGTTGGTGGGAGGAAGTAGTCAGTTAAGTGAAGTCAAGAGTTGAGAGTGGAAGTTGTGAGGAGAAGGAGCTAAGAGGAGAGAGGAGTCGAAAGCCCTGTTTTGGGCCCTGATTACGGAGCGCCCAAAACACCTAAGCTGCACTACTGCATCTGCCCCAGCAGGACCCTGCTGCAGCGGCCTCCTTAACCTGGCCGCACACCACAAGTAGCATAGTCAAGAACTCTTTTAGTTTTATTCCCTTTTTATTTTTCACCCCTTTTTTATCGGACCCAGCCCTGGGGCGTCACAGATTTTTCTATGCATGCACCTGATGAATTTTAATTAGGTCGGCAGCAGGCAACTCGTGATCATTCATAAGAGTTCACCTTAACACATGGACGTGTTGTTGAATCCTTCTTTTCTGTTACAAGTCTGTCTCATACCTTGTCCATGCACTGCCTTGGAATGGCTTCCCTCCATTGAAGAAAGGTAAGCAGACATAACTTTGTTTATCAATATTGTTCTGAAATTAGGACAGTGAGGCAGTTTGCTAAACATTAGTGCTGACAGGAGTCAGTGAGTTGAGCTTTGCTCAAGCTCCTGAAAGATAACCTTATAAAACAGGGTTGTATACTGATCAAGGTCAGTGAGTGGACAGTACTAAACCACCACAGGATTACTGCTGCGGGGTTGTATCTGAAGCCATGTAGGTGTACTCATGGATGAAACAGACTGTATGTCATATACGTTTCTGTAAAGCCAAAGGAAGGCTCATGTTTGTGTTACATTGAATATGCAAAAAGGCCTTTGTTACTTTACTGCAGTGCATCGTTTTATTTGTGTGAATAAACCAACTGGACTGTACAAATAGAAATGCGTTCCTGTGTGCCCTAATCTAGCAGCCAAGGAAGTGTCCCCCAGTACATTCAGTGAACACAGCCTCACAGCTGTTATTCAAACATTTTGATTGCCCTCTGTGTGGCAAATGTACCAGGAAAGCTATGGATCCTTGGTATTCATTACATTTACACTGTGTATGCCAAAAGAATATTTTTTTTATCATTCGGCAAGCCTGTATAATTGGATATTTAAATTCTTTTTTCCCTCAACATCAAATCCCATTGTGGTCATTCTTTTTCATGTCATACAGTAATGTGTATACAATAGCAAATGTTGCAGCCTCTTGGTGGAAGTATAGTTTTGTGAATCTTCATATTCCTCAAATAAAAAACTAAAATATCGCATCAACAGAGCTTTAGTTAAACATCGCACTCTTCCAATGGGTCTGCTGGAAGTAATTTCAATCTTGAAATGTTTTTTTTTGTTTATATTTGTGTTGTGGCGTTATTCCTCCCACAATATAACTACAAAAATCCAAAAACACATACAACTGCACTCTAAAATACTAACATTGAATAAGGGAACTCTGGCATTGCATTATGGCTATATTAATATTTGAACAAAAGAGATACTTAGCTTATGTATTGGCCAAACATGCAAGCCTGGTAACCCTGAGAAGGTGATTTCTTATATACTGGGAACTCTAACTTGAAACGTCTCTATCTAGGTTAAAAACCTACATGTCTGGGCAGAAAGGATCCTCCTATAAAGAAAAGTGGACACAGCCTGGTTACAGGCCGGAGTGCTCAGTCAGACAGAAATGCACTGCAAATAAGAGATTATCTTGTCGGGGTTACTGGGCTCACATGCATTGGCCAATACATAAGCTAAGTATCTCTTTTTTTTAAATATTCCTATAGCAGTAATGCAATGCCAGAGTTCCCTTATTCACTGTTAGCATTCTAGAGTGCAGCTGTATGTATTTTTGTAGTTATGTGTTTTCATCTGGCACCTGTTCACACCTGTTGAATGTGCAGGTCAGTCTTTTTGATATATTCCTCCCACAATGTCAGTGTCATAAAAACATACTAAGATTTTTGTACTGTGGTGCACATTTCCAAAAAAATAATAGTTGACACAGTTCCTAGAATTGCTCCTTTAAGTATTATAAAATGCGTGCGTCATCCAGGCCAATATTGCATTCAACACTGGCAATGATTTTTAAATGTAGTCGTGGAGGGGTTTCTTGTTTTACAATTTTGCAAATGTTTATGTTTTCATAGACATTTTGTCATGATTCACTTTTGGCTCTGCTCTATGCATAGCCATTGTGTATCAAGTTTTTTCTTGTTGTCTGTATTCTCTCACTCGATAACGCTGCCCTATTTTAGAGCTGTCTCACCTGGAACGCCGCCATAAATAGCTCCTGCTCTCTAGTGTACACTTCTGGCTTTTGTGAGTTGTTCTGATCTTGTCCCGTTAACTTGCATCCCATTACCTGACCTCTGTCCCTCCTGTATTGTCTGTGCTCCCTGTTTCCCTGAACCTTGACCTGTTTTGTGACCCTGGCCCCGCTCTCTACTCTGACTCTCTACCTTTGTGTCCTCTAAGCTCCTGACACCGGCTTGTTCTCTGACCACAGCCCTACTCCCCTTCTATACCCGACGCTACTTCCTTGCTTACCGACCACCGGCTTGCACGTGACCTCGGCTTCTCTTGCACCTTTGCACTGATGTGGCCTCCTGGCTTTCGACCCCGGCTTGTTCTTTGACCACGGCTCTGCTCCCCCTCTGTACCTGATGCTACTTCCTGGCTTACCAACCATCAGCTTGTATGTGACCTCAGCTTCTCTTGCTCCTCTGTATTGACGTGACCTCCCGACTTCTGACACTCGGCTTCACCGACTACTCTGCAGACTGTCCCCACCTTGGTACTAGTGAACCCTAGCGGGGAAGTGCCTCACTACACCTAAGAACACTACACCATTTCAGTGTACTTGCGCCCCCTGGTGGTGAGCGTATGGACTAATTAAATAAATGATGTGCTTTGCTGAGGTTGGCTCAGATGAAATTGCTTGTCTATGCTCTTCTCTCTTTGTTCCTGAGATCGATGGGTGTCCTAACATCTAGACCCCTATAGATGAAAACTTCTGAAATGTCACTATAACATGTCAAAAGTTCTGGTTACTCTTTACAAATGGTTCACGCACATGTATAGGTTGCCTGTAATGTACACGGAATGTTTTATGTATCGCTGTATATACAGTATACCCATTATAAAAGCTTGTCCCTTCCGCTGATATTGTGATTGGAAGGAGATGGAAACAATTTTCAGTTTTCCATTTACCACGATCCTTTGCAGAGATACAGTTGCATTGGACATCGGAGAAACTATTTTAAACACTTTAAATAATTAAACGGCGCTAGAAACTGGATGAATTAAGATTTGGATGAATGATTCCATTTTAATGCATCTCCGGCTGGCAGAGTGAGACCGATATGCAAACACAAGCTGAGTGAATGCAGACATTTCACTCTACAAGATCATCCTCCTGTACTTTAACTCTTCTGATACTGACTGGTTTAGTGATCTACTATGATATACGCTGGTAAATTGGAGATCCAGTCTTGGTCTCTCAACACCAAACTCTGTAATTTATGGACATTTAACTGATTGTCCAAAAACTCGTGACAAATGTTTTTTGAGATGACCTCAAAAGACCTTCACGTAGCAAGAAATAAAGCCATAAGGACAAGTTCATTTCCATTATAGTATATGTGCACTGTGTTATATAGAACTTTACTTATCATAGTTGACTAGAAGATGTCATGAGAGGTATAATAATGTGGCATCCACAATACAGGAGAGGCTATACAATATATCTGACTAGTGAAAGCTTAAAGGGAATCTGTCAGCAGGTTTTTGCTATGTAAACTGAAGACAGCATGCTGCAAGGGTTAAAACATAGAATTCAGGGACGCCTGTCTTGTCAAGGTCCAAGCTGTTGTTTATTTGATATATTTGTTTAACCTCTAATATTATAATTAAAATATTAAAAACACACACACATAATTGTTTACAACTGCAACCAACCGGCAGAAAAAACAGGAAGGTGTCTGCAGAGGATGTAAAAATCACAGAACCCTCCTCAGCAATTTCACAAGGAGAGCACTTCAAGTAACCACTGAGGGCAGCAAATCTGCACGAGTACAGTAATGCTTGGCCTCTTATGGGAAAAAAACCTTTTAACCAATGTTACTGGTATATTGTACCAAAGGGAAAAGCCAAACACAAATCCCACAAGAAAAAAAGATATTGCTTGAGATGATTGACTGCATTGGTCAGTCACAATGCATCAAGCACACAACCCACCATCATAGCAAATACAATCAAATAATACAATAGCAGTGTTGTACCCACAGGGGCGTGCTGCCATGCTAAGGGGGCCGACTAGCCAAAGGAACTAACACCCTTGCGACTAGTCCCTGGCCTCATTAGCATATAATGAAGGATCTTTAGAAATACCTTTTCTAAAGATCTCTTTATCTACACTACTAGATACAGGGACAGTTAGGCAGGGATTAGCAATAGGAACCCAGAACTGCTTGTGGTTCTGGGTGCATATTGCACCTGACAAGTTCCCTTTAATTTCTGTTGCTACACACTATTCTGCATTTATACATTTATCTACACCATTTAATATATGCCCATGTTGCCTTACTCTACATTATCATGTTATAATGAGACCACCTGGGGCATAACGTTTACGGTTACAGAGGAGCCCACCAACGCAACTGCTGTTTTCCTTTGACTGTGCACCCTCAGATGCATATTCAGCTGAAATTTATTGCACTGCCGACATTAACCAGCTATGTGCACTGTAATAGCTGTACAGGCTTCCGGCAACTGACGTCAGTGGGCACATTACCGGCTGCACATGACGTCACTATCATGCGCCACCTGTCCCCTTGAGCCAGCTATAAAGCAGAAAATGGACACTGTACGTACTGGGAGCGATGACAGATAATAAGAAGAATTGTTTGTGTTTTTTATATGTGTTGGGGGAGAGTGACAGCACAGGGGACACTATTACAGCAAGGGCCCAGGATTGGTGACATATCACTGAAAGGGGCCCAGGATGGGGGACATTATTACTGAAAGGGGCACAGTTGCTTATTGTCATGTGTATTGATTTATGAAATTAAAACGAGCATTACACTTTAAATTTGTGTTCATAATATTCTTTTTATTGTTCTTTATATTGTTTGTGTTGGATTTATACAAAAATGCTTATTAAAGAAGAAACTCCAATTGGCAGTAATAGAATAGTAATTGAGTAACTGAATAACAATTTAAATTAATTTTCTTTAGAGTCCAAATCCATTTGGAGCCAGGATCCTATACCCTGTAATGACGATTTAACAACATTCCATTCTTTCATTGAAAAAGAATTAGACGGAGGAAGTTTCTAGCACTCTCCATGATTTCAGATCCCCCAAGTCCCTCATGTACAAAAAGATTAAGCCAAAGCAAGTATTTTATGGCTAATTTTAACTTTCTAATTTAGCTGTAAATTGGGAAATCACTAGAGAAAATACAGAAAGAAGACAAACATTTTAAGGTCAAACTCACATCCAATGAGACTGTAGCTAAAATATATTATAGTGCTAATTGGAACGCCTGCCCATCTTCACAGCTCAACTATGGTACATGATTTATGAGTTTAAGTAACTTCAAAACATGCTTTTTAACTGTTCAAAAACCTTGCCATTTTTGGTCCTGAAAAAAGTCTCTAAGCAGCTTCAACACTGCAACATTTCTGAAGACCTAGAAAAGTGTTTGAATATACTTTCAAATAGTGTATTAGCAGCAGCATGGTGAAATTAAGTTTTTATCATAGTTAGAGATGAGCTGACCCAAACTTTAAAGTTCGGTGTTTGTACGAAACATAGACTTGACAAAAAATCATGGTTTGAGTTCAGAGTTCTGATGCTTTACAAATGCTGACCACTCATGCGAACATCACTGTGCTTGGGTACTGTCATGGCTGGGGATAAAAGCTATTCCGGCCATATGGTACTATACAAAGGGAAGGGGAAACGAATGCCCTATAGCTAGGGAAAGGGGGAAGTAGTGACCCCTGAAAATAACCTGTAGCTCTCCCTCACTGCCCTCACCAACCCTATACAGGCTCCACACCTGTCACCAAGCGGGAATACCCCACCCTAGGCAAACCCTGATCTTGGCTCTATGTAAGGATGGAATATATGAACTCTTCATCAGCACCACTATCACTAAAGGAGGACACAAGGGAACAACACAAGGGAAATACAACTGAAATCATCAAAACCCTGGTAGATAACAAAGACAAATTCTTATCTGAGCTGCAGCAACCACAGAAGTCTGGAGCAACGGAAGATGACCTTTCCACAGCTCAGCAAGGAACAAACTATAAACCGCACCCAAATACCCCCAGGGTAAGGTTTGTAAAGGAAGTGAGAGGCTGGCAACCAAAAGGAAAAAACGACAGTTTCTTAGGGTCATAGAGCCTGCAGAAACAGGGAACTGTCAGATAACAACACGTGCTGTCAATCTTTGGGATTTTCTAGCATTCTACTGCCTCTGGATTGTCAGCCACACATGACACCTCCATGATACATCTCTAACAGGTAATCTCGGTGTTTGGCCCAGTGGGAGCTGCTTGCATTGTCTTCATGGCTCTGATGGGGGGTAAAATCAGCATTATCGGAAGTAGTGTTTGCAGAAAAAAAACAAAAAAGAGAAAACCCTGCCCTCCATCTCTCGGAAGGGCTCTGTTTATGGGTGCCTGTTTGTGGGTAGAGAGCCAAACAGCCCATTCACTGACTTCCATTGAGGTTGGAGTCAAGTCTGGGTCCAGAATAAAACTTTTCTAAAGGCCTTTTCAATCCACAGATCCCGAACGTCCATGGGTCCGCTCATCCCAAATTATGGTTGTACTGCCATATTACTACAAGAGGAGAGGGGAGCGATTGTAGTGCACTTGCTGCAGAGGAACAAGGGCTTATCTGCATTGGGAAATGCCCAGAAAGCACAGTAGGTAGCAGAGGACGCCAGATCAAACTTGACTTTCCTAGTGAACACACCCCCAGAACGCCTTCATGTTTTTAATACCTTGATTACTGTTCTAAATAAAGGCTTTATATAAGTATATAAAATTAAAGGCTATTATGCACATAGGGAGACCAAATTTCACATCTTAGTTCCAAGTATTTACAAACTCATAAAGATTAATACTTCATACCTGTATTATGTTAGATAAATGTTTGCAATTGTGTATTACGTAAATTTCCAACTTAGCGGTACTGTAATAGTACTGGCCATTGCATCAGGGTCTAGAAACGTATCATAGACATTTAGTTAGTAACATAGACCTTTATAAAAAAAAAAAAATCAACACAGTCATCAAAAATGATAAATATGAGTTCTTAAAATACGTTTTATTTAACGAAATCATGCATGACTTCTCCAGTTGGAGGATAAGATCAGATTATGCCAACTCCTACAGTTTAGGCCATGCTGTAGACTACACTCCCTGAATGTGAATAATAAGGGCAACATCTGTACAGACAGTGAAAAAGCACGAAGTCCTGGATGATTTGTACTCTGAATCCTGCAAGAGTTACAATGCTCAACACAATGAGTATTAAATAAGCAATGAAATGAATTTGCTCAGTTACAACAAGGAACTTTTGGAGTTTACAACCATAGTGAGTTAAAATAATCATCAGGGTCCCCCTTTATGATGCAGAATTAACAAACACTCTGTAATGGGGAAAAACTGGACCACTTCGAAATTATTCTAGTCAACGAATAGCTATAGCAATGAACTACTTGTGTTACATTATCCAAGATGCTGTTTCCTGGGGAGCTGGTGGAGGATATGCAGATGGATGGTTTTCGAAACAAGGGCACAGAGTTCCACAGCAATGAGTGACACCAAATCAGACTCAAAAAATAACCCAACAAGCTGGATCGGGGAAGGCTGTAGTGCAGAGTTTGATGTTCTGGTGTTAGTCGACACAATGACGTGTGAACTTTGCCAAGTCAAGGCTGCAGGATAGTTCTGAAAAGATAGGCAGATAGTGTTTAGGACTCTGGACAAATGGCGCAGCCAGGATACATAGAGGTCGGCAACCTTTAGATGAAGGCAGGGTAATAAGGTCAGGATGGAGTTGATACACAGAAGGATTTAGCAAAGTCGGGAAGTCAGATCCAAGAAATGTCAACTGGAAAATATCTGAAAAGCTGAAAGTGATAACCAAGCGCTATTGGCATCGCTCACCAAACCCTATCCTGATTCTCCGTCTGGCAAAAAAGAGACAGTTGAACTCTGTAGTGCAAAAATATATGTAACAATGAATATATAAACAAGCTTGCTATGAAAAACATGAAAAAATTTAGATACTTAGCACACAAAAATGGCCAGTTTTATGTGATCCCAACAGCCAACGCCAAGGCGACTTCTTAATCTTGGGTCCCTATTAAACTAATGCCGTTCTTTGGGTTAAAAAACTACAATTTATGAGTGGATAGCAACCTACTAATAAAGAATTAAAATCGCCAAAGGCCATGGAGTATTCAGTCAGAAGGCACCCTATAGACTAAGATAAAGACAGATGGGACATCCTAACATTCTAGTGTGAACAGGTGCATACTGAACATGAGATATATTAATAAAAAGGAGACAATTACACTCTATAGTGCTAAGGTATGTAAACAATTAATATGGGAATATATACATCCATTACTGCTATGAAAAAAAGAGATACTTAGCATGCAAAAATTGTCAGTTTTATGTGAGCCCAACAGCCAACGCCAAGGCAACCTCATAATGTTGGATCCCTATCAAACTAATTCCTCTCTTTGGGTTAAAAAACCTACAATTTATGGGAGGATATGAACCCGCTAATAAAGAATTAACTTCACCTAAGGCTGAAGAGCAAGAGTGCTCAATTAGAAGGCATGACCCTATAATCTAAGAAAATGACTGATGGCACACTGATTTGTGCCTGAACCTGTGCAATACTTGGAGACGGAAAAATAGGGAGGGACAATACCATAGCTCCACATGATCCAACGCACCAACCATTAGTCAGATGATGGAGTCAACAGATGGATTGACCTTTATTGAAAGATTGTCAATCAAATCAAATAGGCTTTATTGGCAGGGCCAAAATACAATTAGTGTTGCCAAAACAAGAAAACGAAGTGTGACAGGGGAGTGGGTTAGGGTTGTGGGGCACAATTCAGGGAATAATGGTCCATTTGGGAGTCTTTCGTTCCTTTCCGCTTATGACATGTGGTGACATATTGGGCGGCGATCTCCACCATTGATTCTATCTTTATACCTTTAAATTCTGGTGTTCGAAGGTTGACATTGGCTTTACATAACGTCACAATATTTCTTTTAAGATTTTTATGATAACTGATGACCATATGTAGAAATTTCTGAGACATCAGAGAGAAATAATTGATCTATGAATAGACCAGAAGAGGTTTAGTTATTATACCTGGTATCGGCACAGATCGCTTATTGATACTTTTACCATATTTCACAGTTAAATAAAAAGCTAACCGACCTCAGAATATAAATTGTTGTCTTCTCTGTTTCTATACCCAGGGGCTCTCCCACAGTAAACAAATAAAATCTGGAGGTAGCAAGGCTTTATTTATTTAACAATTATATTTATTTGTGTTGGGAAGGAGATGGTGATATATCTAGTGGATGCGCTATAGGTTGGGGGATCCTTAAGATTGCAATATAAGCTTGTATGCCGGAGAATATTTTGCTGGTAGAATTTATATGTTTTCATAAACGTTTAATGTTTTTTTCCCTCATGAATTTGAGTCTGATGCCTAATGGCTGCATCCAAACAGTAACACAGAGCCAAGGAAAATAAAGACAAAAGTACATTTTCTGAAAATATTTCCATTTTCATGGCAGAGTTCAGCATTTCCAGAGAGAGGCAATGAAATATCTGTCAACGGCAAAGTAGAAGGAGTAGATTTTAATTTTTAAATGTCTCTGTAATGAAAGCGTTGGGCTATGTTTGATGGCGTTGCTCTGCAAGGTGATCTATTTAAGTCATTCAACAACACAGCTTTTATGTAGGATTACAAATCCTATTCCCTCTTTCCCTTAACTAACATATGGGGGATTTAATCCGAGCTTTGCTCTTGCTATGATCTCCATCAGTCATCCAAACTTTTTAGCTAGGAGCAAGTCTTGTGGCTGTGCTGTCCTGCAGAGGTAAGAAACAACGCTGTGCCAATTATAGCCAAGTCCACGCTGAAGGTGAAGTAGTCCATCATTACACCATGCTAGGGGACCCCTATGGGTTGAAATGCAGTATAATTGGGGCACCTGCGATAGACACTATGAACGGTGTTGTGGTGCTCGGAATAAAAACTACTGCAGACATGCCATCGCAATTTAAAGCATTGGTAGCTGTAGGGAACAAGAGAGATGGTTTAGATAAAGAGAAACAGCAAAGAAAAAATACACAGCTCACCAAGATTTAAAGGATTTTATCGCCAGTAGGGGTAGACTTGTCCTTGATATTTATATACCGTACAAAGAATTGAGAACATGCACTTAATTACCAGATATTTTGTTCACACAGTAGGTAACAAAAAGAAAAGGAGTCTAAGAAGTGTTTAGCATTTACCAATCTCAGGTGTAATTGTACATTTAATTATTTAAAACTCTTACAAGTCTTTAAGAAAACTAAAGCAATAGAATACACGTAGCGCGCAGTAATACTTGACCAATTAACCTGACATCTGATTTGTTAAAAAAATTACTGTAACATAAATTACTTTCTTATCTTATACATTTAGATTTATTGTAGGGATAAGTCTTTGTAAAGGAAGAACTCAATAGGAAAAAGGATGTCATGACTTGTGACAGAAGGGGGTTGACTGGCACTGAGCCCCTGTGCTGGACTTCAGACTAAGCATACCCCAAGCTTTCCATCAATCCAGAGGAATGCTTGAAGGTAGCGAGGTCTGAGCCTACATCTCCTAATCTCCAGTCTTTGTGTCTTTGGCTCTGATGGTAAGACCCCCTCTACAACTCACCACTCAAGGGGACGAGCCTGGACTGAAGAGAAAAACCCCACCCAAAATACAAACAGACAGGGGTAACAACAAAACTCACACTCACCTATAAACCACACCAGGGGCCTAAAAAAGGTGTACAGGGAGGGTTAACTGAGGAAAGGAGAAAGGAACTAAAGTGGCTACTTTCACACACCAAAGCAGCAGACAGCAGCAGCAGTAACCACCTCCTCAGAGCTCCAGGCCTAGCTCCAGAATGAACTGAATAACTGGCGCCATCTGTAGGGAGCAGAGGGTTTTTATCCAGGCCAGAAGTCATCATCAGAGAAAAGACCTGGGCAGAGTTAATTAGCTTGCTGCTGGCAAAGAGAACTAACATTAACCCTGTGACTTCCAAACCCCCCCCACATGTTTGATGTACAGTTAGGTCCAGAAATATTTGGACAGTGACACAATTTTCGCGAGTTGGGCTCTGCATGCCACCACATTGGATTTGAAATGAAATCTCTACAACAGAATTCAAGTGCAGATTGTAACGTTTAATTTGAAGGTTTGAACAAAAATATCTGATAGAAATTGTAGGAATTGTACACATTTCTTTACAAACACTCCACATTTTAGGAGGTCAAAAGTAATTGGACAAATAAACCAAACCCAAACAAAATATTTTTATTTTCAATATTTTGTTGCGAATCCTTTGGAGGCAATCACTGCCTTAAGTCTGGAACCCATGGATATCACCAAATGCTGGGTTTCCTCCTTCTTAATGCTTTGCCAGGCCTTTACAGCCGCAGCCTTCAGGTCTTGCTTGTTTGTGGGTCTTTCCGTCTTAAGTCTGGATTTCAGCAAGTGAAATGCATGCTCAATTGGGTTAAGATCTGGTGATTGACTTGGCCATTGCAGAATGTTCCACTTTTTTGCACTCATGAACTCCTGGGTAGCTTTGGCTGTATGCTTGGGGTCATTGTCCATCTGTACTATGAAGCGCCGTCCGATCAACTTTGTGGCATTTGGCTGAATCTGGGCTGAAAGTATATCCCGGTACACTTCAGAATTCATCCGGCTACTCTTGTCTGCTGTTATGTCATCGATAAACACAAGTGACCCAGTGCCATTGAAAGCCATGCATGCCCATGCCATCACGTTGCCTCCACCATGTTTTACAGAGGCTGTGGTGTGCCTTGGATCATGTGCCGTTCCCTTTCTTCTCCAAACTTTTTTCTTCCCATCATTCTGGTACAGGTTGATCTTTGTCTCATCTGTCCATAGAATACTTTTTCCAGAACTGAGCTGGCTTCATGAGGTGTTTTTCAGCAAATGTAACTCTGGCCTGTCTATTTTTGGAATTGATGAATGGTTTGCATCTAGATGTGAACCCTTTGTATTTACTTTCATGGAGTCTTCTCTTTACTGTTGACTTAGAGACAGATACACCTACTTCACTGAGAGTGTTCTGGACTTCAGTTGATGTTGTGAACGGGTTCTTCTTCACCAAAGAAAGTATGCGGCGATCATCCACCACTGTTGTCATCCGTGGACGCCCAGGCCTTTTTGAGTTCCCAAGCTCACCAGTCAATTCTTTTTTTCTCAGAATGTACCCGACTGTTGATTTTGCTACTCCAAGCATGTCTGCTATCTCTCTGATGGATTTTTTCTTTTTTTTCAGCCTCAGGATGTTCTGCTTCACCTCAATTGAGAGTTCCTTAGACCGCATGTTGTCTGGTCACAGCAACAGCTTCCAAATGCAAAACCACACACCTGTAATCAACCCCAGACCTTTTAACTACTTCATTGATTACAGGTTAACGAGGGAGACGCCTTCAGAGTTAATTGCAGCCCTTAGAGTCCCTTGTCCAATTACTTTTGGTCCCTTGAAAAAGAGGAGGCTATGCATTACAGAGCTATGATTCCTAAACCCTTTCTCCGATTTGGATGTGAAAACTCTCATATTGCAGCTGGGAGTGTGCACTTTCAGCCCATATTATATATATAACTGTATTTCTGAACATGTTTTTGTAAACAGCTAAAATAACAAAACTTGTGTCACTGTCCAAATATTTCTGGCCCTGACTGTATATGGCCTCAGATGATAAAAATGAACCGGTCACTAATCTCAAAAAGAGACAACCATGGCAAAGTCAGGATGAAGAAGAGACCTATGCATTTTTACAAAGCCTTAGTGACTCCTTGATTAAATGAAGACAGCTTCTGCAAACTGTTACTACAACTGGATTTCTTTCGGAAATGAGCCATAAGTTGAAGAAGAGATAAGGTCATGTGCAGACCATGTCTTTTTCAGGTAGATTTTGAGTCAAAAAGCGCACAACAGATGTTAAAAATAACTAACATACGCACAGCAATGTCAAACTGATCTGCTGTGCATATGTTCTGTCTGCTGTAATTTCTTTTGACCACTTCAGGCTTCGAAAGACATGAAGAGGCTTGGCCAAGTGACATAACCATTCCTCAAGTGGCGTCTGCTTAGAGGCTGCCAATATCTTATACATAAAATAAACACATTATGGAGGATGCAGCCCAGGCCCATCTATGTTGGTCTTGTAAACTACAGTGTCTATCCCAGTGGGGTGCACTCATTTAGTGCTGGGACGCTTGCCAAATCTAATAGCATGGGCGTCACTAATAGACTATAAGCCAGACACGGTGCACTACCTGTTTGTGACCAGCACCCTTTACAAGCCTTATCGATATGCAATTCTAATACTAAGCAATCACCCCTCCATGAATTGGTAGCTTGTAAGTGGGGTTGTCTCATCAGTATTTCGCACCTGTGTTGCCTCTGCCATTATCAAGGTGGGCTGCTGCATCCTGTTAGAATATTAGTCTTTGTAAACTGTTTCTCCTTTTTTTGCTATGTTAATTTTTTTTTTTTTTTTCAGGAAATTTAATTCCTGGTTCAGTGGCTTTGCATTAAATTTTATTTAAAATAGATATTTGCACTCTGAAATGCTAAAACATGCAAACAATGAATGCAAGAATATAGATATGCATTACCGCTTAAGAAAATCTAAGAAAAATTGAGATGTTTAGCATACAAAAATGGCCATTTCTATATCTGCCCAGTAGCCACGTCAAGGCTAATCTTGTATACTGGGTACCTAAGCTGAACTGAAGCCTCTCGCTGGGTTACAAACCTCCATGTATATGAGCAAGTACAGTAGGAACCTGCTACTAGAGAATAAAATCAGTTGTGGCTAATGGGGAGAAGTGCACAGTCAGAGTGCTTGACTCCATAATCTAGACAAAAAAACTGATGGCACTCCCAAAGGGCAGTCTGAACAGGTGCAAAACTAAACCTGACATAATGACATAAAAAGACAGTTGCACTCTGAAATGCTAAAGCATGCAGTGAATGCAAGAATATAGATATGTTTTACTGCTTAAGGAAATCTAGGAAAAATTGAGATTTTTAGCATACAAAAACGGCCACTTCTATATCTGCCCAGTAGCCACGTCAAGGCATAGCTTGTATACTGGGTACCTACACTGAACTGAAACCTCTCTCTGGGTTACAAACCTCCATGTGTATAGATGGGTAATAATAATAATTAAAAACAAGCTTGATTTTTCGCAGAATTCTATAATTTAATTGAAATAAAATCATATTTATGAGAATTCCAGCTAAATTCACTTCACTTTCTATTACCACATCTTTGCAGTAAAGTTTGTAGCAAAATTTAAATGTTTGATTTGAAAGCTATATTGGCTCAAATTTTTGGACTCTACCTAAAATGAAGCATCTCATAAGAGCATAATAACATCAGGAAAGACCAGATGGGCTTCCACCTAATGCTTTGTAGCTATCACATCATATGGTCTAGTGCAGCCAATAATGGGGGTTATCAAAGCCAGTATTAAAGATGGTGAAGGCCAAGCAGCACCATTTTATATATTTATACCATAGGCATAGATGTCAGAGCTAACCGGTCATTACACATAGGGACACGAAAAGACGCTAGTGTTGAAGAATATTTAGTTGCATCAATAATGAGAGTGCAGGCGATGGAAGCAGTGTAAGTGTAATTGATTAATTTCTCATAATTCAAGCAGGGCAAAAGCTTGGAATCTCTCTCTTTCTCTCTTTTTTTCTCTCTCCCATCTTTCTTTCTATCTCTCTCTCCTTCCCCTAAGGCTACATTAATAGATTGGATACACTATTGGGTGACGGCAAAATGTTCTATACACCATTGTATGGGCGGCTTTGCACGTTGCGACATCACACGTGCGATGTCGGTGGGGTCAAATCGAAAGTGACGCACATCCGGCGTCACTTTCGACATTGTAGTGTGTAAATGCTAGATGATACGATGAACGAGCGCAAAAGCGTAGTTATCGTATCATAGGTGCATTCACCGACATTTCCATAATGCCGGTGCCGCGGCACGTACGATGCAATTCCTCGTTCCTGCGGCAGCAGACATCGCTGTGTGTGAAGCCGCAGGAGCGAGGAACATCTGCTACCTGCCGCCGCCGGCTATACTGAAGGAAGGAGGTGGGCGGGATGTTTACATCCTGCTCATCTCTGCCCCTCCGCCGCTATTGGCCGCCTGCCGTGTGACGTCGCTATGACGCTGCACAACCTGCCCCCCTTATGAAGGAGGCGGGTCGCCGGCCAGAGCGACGGTCACAGGGCAGGTGAGTGCATGGGAAGCTGGTGTAGCGATAATTTTCGCTACACCAGCTATCACAAGATATTGTACCTGCAACGGGGGCGGGGACTATCGCGTGCGACATCGCAGCATCGGCTTGCGATGTCGCAACGTGCAAAGTCCGCCTAAGGCAATTGGATTAGTTGAGATTTGCCATGAATACATTTTGTCGCAAAACTAATTTTTTAGAAAAATTTTGCCAAACTTGCCAATTTAAAATTTCAAAAGGTTGCATCACCTCTACTGATATGTCACCCCACATTTCTTCTATAGCAGTGACAGGAAATATATGTGAGTGTCCATAGTTTTCCTTGAGAAGTCTTTATTTACAGATATGGTAGTCCATGAGGGCATTCTACAGATTGCAAAACCAGATCAATCATGCAAATGTTTATTTCATTATTTGGATTAGAAAACAGTTTTTGGATCTGGAATGTCTGGTTAGATCAGGTGGGAGAGTTGTGGGGGCATCCTTCTTTTATTAGAAATGACTGTAATCCCCTATACTATCATTTATGAACCAGTTCTGTGTAAGTGTTTATATTGGTCTACAGTAGGCAATTATAACAGGTGTTATTTCCATACATTCAGTATAATTGTCCGATGGTATAGCAATGACTGTAAACATACAAATGAAGTTTATGTAGCAAATCTGAGTTTGCCATTTAGGAAAATAGTATATATGTTATCATTAGATTTCCATTAGACTATGGGTAATCATCCTCATCCAGGGGGCGAAATATCATTGGTGCAGCCGCACAGGGGCCCAGAAGGTAAGGGTGTAAGGGGGGCCACTACCACCTCCAAAGCAGGTGGAACTGTGCACTTTGATGAGCAAATAGGCTGCAAATGGCACATATATTGTTCTTGCACAGGATCCCTTTTCTGTCTCTGCCCACTAGTGGACTCATCCTACTGTAGTGTTAACAGCCTTAACTTCCATGTGAGTCGCCCACCACAGCGCTGCAGCAGTTGCCTGCTGGACACTGCAGGGACTTCTCTGTGGGGACCCTTCTGGCCACAGGTATGTCAGCTTCACTTTCATAGGAGTCGTGACGCCACTCTCGGTTTTGCGGTCAGGGTGAGGGGTGACCGCCACTGCAGTATAGCGAGCGTCTGGGGCTGATGGTAATTGCAGTTAGATGGTGTGGCCTCCCAAGAGTGAGGCTGGCCCCAGGGGCTCGGGTATATATATATGTGGAACCACTGGTCACAGAAGAACTCACACATAGTCCAGAATGTCTTTCACTCACGTTCAGTTGTTCACTGTGAGGTAACCCGGGTGATGCTGAGACAAACTGCAGGGTGAACCAGGTATCCTTCAGGCTGAAATAAAGGTGACTGCAAGCTCGCCCTCCTAGCACTTCTTGTTTCAGATAACCCCCGACTTGAAGTATATGGGATTCATCCAGGGAAGTCACATCTGCCTTTTCTCCCCTTTCTGGCCCGTTTGCTAGCAGTGTGGACCAAGTAAAGATGGCTTCTCGCCCTATCTCATTTATGGGCCCCCTCGTTGCTGCTGATGCTGCGGACTCTGTGTGTTTGGTGAGACACTTGGAGTGCCCTCACCGGCAGGTTTTAGCAGACCACTAACTGGATGTCTGGCTCTAGGGACCTGTCCCCGTGCGTGCCTGGTCAACCAGGAGTCCCTGTACTCAATCACCCCGCTTCTTCCTGAGGTGTCTTTCAGTCTGACTCTGTGGCAACCGAACTCCCCCGCTGACAGCCACTTCACCAGCAGGGTCTGACTAGTGTGTCTGCGTGCCCACTCTCCGCTTTGGACTCGGCTTGTGAGTCCTCCTCCACCGCTTCTCTCTGACTCACTACCACTGCACTAGTCCTTCCAGCTTCTCCACCGCACCACTAGCTGAGATGTGGAGGCCACGCCCCCTCCTGGGTCTGCCCAGGGGTCCCCTCTAAGGTGTGTGTGAGCCCTGGTTAAAGTGTGTCTGTGTGTCCACACCCTATTCAGCCTTTTGGATTACCTGTTTGTACTGACCCAGCATGAGTGCAGTACTCAGTGGTGCCTGACCAGGTCAGGGGCAACACACATGCATAAGGTATAAATGCCATCAATGCACAATTATGACCTTTTTATTCTGTCGAGCAGTTATCGCTTTAGAGGACATGTCATATCGCTACATTACACAGATGCTTTGCATTACTACTTTTTTGACAATATCAAATCAGCTGATGGTGGAGGCAGTGGCGTACCGCCAAAGGCGGCAGACCACACAGCCGCTATGGGGCCTGTTAGTCAAGGGGGGACCCAGTGCAAGTGCCAGTGCCGACACTGGCCCCTCCAGCCCGACAGTCCACTTTCAACTGCATTGGCATTGTGGATGCCGATACAGTTGAAAGCAATGATGAGAGAGGGAGCGCACCACTGTCCGCTCAGTTTTTCACCATCCTACTCATCATCCTCAGATCTGAGATCTGGCAGCTCTCTCTCCATTGCACCCGCTGTGCATAGCAGTGAAGACACAGCTTCAAAACGATCTCTGCTGAGACTGAAACACCATGAGACCGCGAGGAGGTATTTATTTACTTTTTAAATCAATGGAGTTTACAGTGGCCATAATACTACATGGATGACTAAGGGATGTGCATTATACTAAATGGAGGACTATGGGATGTGCAGTATAGTAGAGGACTATGGGTGTGAATTATACTATATGGAGGACTATGGAGGTGCATTATACTATATGGAGGACTATGGACTGTGTATTATACTATATCGAGGACTATGGGCTATGAATTATACTATATGAAGGACTATGGGCTGTGCAGTATTGTATATAGAGGACTATGGGTGTGAATTATACTATATGGAGGACTATGGAGGTCCATTATACTATATAGAGGACTATGGGCTGTGCAGTATAGTATATAGAGGACTATGGGCTGTGCAGTATTGTATATAGAGAACTATGGGTGTGAATTATACTATATGAAGGACTATGGGCTGTGCAGTATTGTATATAGAGGACTATGGGTGTGAATTATACTATATAGAGGACTATCGACTGTGTATTATACTATATAGAGGACTATGGGCTGTGCAGTATAGTATATAGAGGACTATGGGCTGTGAATTATACTATATGGAGTAGTATCGACTGTGTATTATACTATATAGAGGACTATCGACTGTGAATTATATTATATGGAGGACTATGGGCTGTGCAGTAAAGTATATAGAGGACTATGGGCTGTGAATTATACTATATGGAGAACTATCGACTGTGTATTATACTATATAGAGGACTATGGGCTGTGCAGTATAGTATATAGAAGACTATGGGCTGTGTATTATACTATATGGAGGACTATGGGCTGTGAATTATACTATATGGAGAACTATCGACTGTGTATTATACTATATGAAGTTCTATGGGCTGAGCATTATACTATATGAAGTTCTATGGGCTGAGCATTATATTATATGGAGACTATGGGCGGTGCATTTTATTATATGGAGGACTATGGGTGTGCATTATAGTATATGGAGGACTATGGACTGTGCATTTTATTATATGGAGGGCTATGGGCTGTGCATTATAGTATATGGAGGACTATGAGCTGTGCATTTTATTATATGGAGGACTATGGGCTGTGCATTATAGTATATGGAGGACTATGGGCTGTCCATTATACTATATGAAGGACTATGGGCTGTGCATTTTATTTTATGGAGGACTATGGGCTGTGCATTATAGTATATAGAGGACTATGGGAGGTGTATTATATTATATGAAGTTCTATGGGCCGTGCACTATATTATATGGAGGACTATGGGCTGTGTATTATATTGTATGGAGGACTATGGTTGTGCATTATATATAGAGGTGTATTATACTATATGAAGGACTATGGGTTGTGCATTATACTAGATGAAGGACTATGGGCATTATAGTATATGGATGACTAAGGGATGTGCATTATACTATATGGAGGACTATGGGCTGTGCATTATATATAGAGGTGTATTATACTATATGGAAGAGTATGTCAGGCCTATATAATATTTGGAAAGCTATGTTGGGGCCATTAATAAATTTGGAAGGCTATGTCAGGGCCATTAATAAATTTGGAAGGCTATGTCCGAGGGCCATTTTAACATTTGGAGGTTTAGGTGGAGGCCATTATACAATTTGGAGGGTAATGAGGGAACATTTATACTTTATGGAGGACTATTTGAGGGCCATTATATTATATGCAAGCAATTATACAGTGCAAAGGATTGTGTGGGGTCTATCATATGTTTCAAGGGTGGATGACATTATACTGCATGTAGGCCCATTATACTGCATGTAGGCCCATTATACTGCATGTAGGCCCATTATACTGCATGTAGGCCCATTATACTGCATGGAGGGCTGTGTGGGTGTCACAGTTGTTGATTATAATTTGCTTGGTTTGTAGAGGGGTGTACATTAGGGTCATCATACTGTGTGTGTAGAGAGTACTGTGGAGAAATTCAATTTGGGGGATCATACAGTGCTTGTGGGATACGTTTGTTGGCTTAATGCATTATAGGTGCAATGAAAGGATAATCTAGCGGCTTCAATAGGAGAATTGCTTTGAAAAGGCTGAACGTTGTGACATATGCTATTATGTGACCCAGTCAAATATTATTTTTTTGGGTAGGGAGAAAAGAGGGTCCCAATTAGACTTTCTGCTATGGGGTCCAGGCTGGAGGGTCCTTGTGAACCAATTAGTTGTCAACGGATCAAAGAAAAAACATTGTCCCTTAAACTCAATGCGTTTTTCTGGTGCACAAAATAAACAGATGTAGTTGTCCACACAAACAGTAGTGTAAGGCTATGTGCGCACTAGGCGTTTTTTTCACGCTGCGTTTTTATGTGCGTTTTTGTCTAAAAAACGCACCCGCGGCTAAAAAAACGCGGCAAAAACGCATGCGTTTTTGCCGCGATTTGGTGCGTTTTTTGCTGCGTTTTTGCTCACTGC
This sequence comes from Anomaloglossus baeobatrachus, assembly GCF_048569485.1. Lineage (NCBI taxonomy): Eukaryota > Metazoa > Chordata > Amphibia > Anura > Aromobatidae > Anomaloglossus > Anomaloglossus baeobatrachus. The sequence continues at coordinate 75,656,828 of NC_134361.1, read as the reverse complement.
GTTTTTAATCAGTGCACAATGCCATTAAAGATTGTTGATGAAAAAAAAAAAAAAAAAAAGGTCTGATGTCATTTCCTTCTTCAAAATGTTCATTGTATGCAGGAGAGCAGACAGCAGCTGCAGAACTACAAGTCTCAGCATCCTCCATTCACTAGTGTATGCAGGAGAGCAGACAGCAGCTGCAGAACTACAAGTCTCAGCATCCTCCATTCACTAGTGTATGGAGGAGAGCAGACAGCAGCTGCAGAACTACAAGTCTCAGCATCCTCCATTCACTAGTGTATGCAGGAGAGCAGACAGCAGCTGTAGAACTACAAGTCTCAGCATCCTCCATTCACTAGTGTATGCAGGAGAGCAGGCAGCAGCTGCAGAACTACAAGTCTCAGCATCCTCCATTCACTAGTGTATGCAGGAGAGCAGGCAGCAGCTGCAGAACTACAAGTTTCAGCATCCTCCATTCACTAGTGTATGCAGGAGAGCAGACAGAAGCTGCAGAACTACAAGGCTCAGCAGCCTCCATCCAGGACTGTATGCAGTTTTTTGCCCAAAAAGAAAAAAAAATGACATGGGCTTCGCCATATTTTTGTATGCTAGCCGGGTACAGCAGGCAGGTACGGGCTGCCCCCAACCCCCAGCTGCCTATTTGTACCCGGCTGGGAACCAAAAATATAGAGAAGCCCTTTTTTTTTAATTATTTCATGAAATAATTAAAAAAAAAAAATGACGTGGGCTTCGCCTAATTTTTGAGTCCAGCCGGGTACAACTAGGCAGCTGGGGATTGGAATCCACAGTGCAGGGTGCCCATGCTTTCTGGGCACCCCCACTGCGAATTGCAGTCCGCAGCCACCCCAGAAAATGGCGCTTTCATAGAAGCGCCATCTTCTGGCGCTGTATCCAACTCTTCTAGCTGCCCTGATGCCGGGTGGCTAGCTAGGTAATAATGGAGTTAGGGCTAGCTGTATATTATCAGCTAGCCCTAAGCCCGAAATTCATGGTGTCATGCCAATATTAGACATGGCCACCATGAATTTCTAGTAATGATAAAAAAAAACACAACACACAGAAAAATATTTTTATTAGAAATAAAACACAACACAATTAGTGACTCCATCTTTATTGAAATAAACCCCCCTCCGCAGTAATCCTGGGTCAGGGTCCCGCGCCGTCCAATCAGGATCCAATATCATCTGATCGGTTTGCTGGAAGGCAAAGCGATCAGATGATGTGTCAGGATCAAGTGCCTGAATCCCATCACACATCAGCTGATTGTATAAAAGCCGATTATACAATCAGCTGATGCATCAGTAGAAAAAAAAAAATAATAATACTCACTTATGTGCTGTGGTGATTACCGGCAGCTCCTGGAGCGATCGATTGGACAGGAGTCTGATCCTATACGATCGCTGCCGGAGCTGCCGGTAATCAGCTGATGAAGTCCCCTGACGGCAGGATCAGCTGATAGCCGGCCGGGCGCGAAAAAGCCGGCGACACCGCGATCAGCTGATGCGTCAGGTGACTGCATCAGGTGATCAGCGCCAGGTCCTGCAAGCAAGGTCCTGCCCCGGGGAGACTGCACACAGCCAGAGCGTAGGGACCGGGAGGAGATGGGAGCGGGCATGGCATCGGGACCCTGCGGACAGGTGAGTATATGACATTTTTTTATTTTTCTACTGTTCACTTTGGTTTTCGCCGCTGCCTCCACCTCCCGCCCAGACATGGCGCCGCACGGAGCTGACATGCACAGGACGGGAGGTGGAAGCAGCGGTGACGGTACCGGGAGGATTCATGCTTCTGTGTTTACCAACAGAAGGAATCCTCTTCCTGTACACGTCACTGTAGTACCCACCCCTTGCGTTTATAGCTGCGTTTTTAGTCATAGAAACGCGGCTATATGCGTTATTCATTGCGTTTTTAACATCTCATTGAATTCAATGAGTGAAAAACGCAGTGGAAAACGCAGAAATAATTGACATGCTGCGTTTTTGTGGTCACCACAAAAACGCAGCTAAAAAAAAACGCTGTGTGAGGACAGCACTTCTGAAAACCCATTGACATTGCTGGGGAAGCAATGTCACTGCGTTTTCAGCACAAAAACGCGGTAAAAAACGCCGCTAAAAACGCGGCAAAAACGCCTAGTGCGCACATAGCCTAACAGTAATATGAGTAATGTATTAATGCTTTTCTTTTATCTCTGTATATACTGTAATTCTATATCTCCCTGAATCATAAACTTCTATTATAGACACTGCAGTAGAAATTAATGTTGCTCAATGGAGAAAGACTTTTACATTTTTCTCCAACAAGAAACGTAACCTTTTTAACAAATCCTATAATCCCGCTATTGCTGGACAAATAAATATTCTTGCTGGCAAGGTTTTGTGAAGAGCTCACCTAATATAATTTCTCTGGCAAAACACAGGCTTGTTTTATGTTTCCCTTCCAACAAATGCTTCATTCTGTTATTGCAGCTATCTTGACATAAAACATGAAGTTAAAGGAAGTTTAAAATCACGGAGCTTCACACTCCGACCTTAACGTGGGATGGATTCCAGATCCAACAGCCTTTCTCTAACTTTGCTTCGAGAAGTTTACACAATCTCTAAAAACAGGAAGCCACGCCTTCATTTCCAAGAGGAAAGGTCACGGTTGGGTATTTGGAAATATTAATTGAATCCCAAGCAGGCTCTTCTGCGGCCAACTCCTCACGTCGTTAATCTAATAAATACAACTAAGGCATAATGTGAAGAAACATGATGACTCCTTACAACACAGATTGTTCACTGGAGATTTGAAAAAATATATATACAGTAGATATATAATATAAAGAATAACTGCAGATATAAATAATAAAATAGAATATTCAGTAGTTCTGTTTACAAATATGAAACTCTATATTTAGGTTACAAATGTCCTCTTCAGTTTGTATCTGTGCTAGGATTAAAGGCGGCTTTACACGCAATGACATCGCTAACAAGATGTCGTTGAGGTCACGGAATTCGTGACGCACAACCAGCCTCGATAGTGACGTTGTTGCGTGTGAAACGTACGAACGACCGCTAACGATCAAAAATACTCACCTTATCGTTGATCGTTGACACGTCGTTCATTTTCAAAATATCGGTTGTTGTGGACGTAGGTTGTTCGTCGTTCCTGAGGCAGCACACATCGCTACATGTGACACCTCGAGAACGACGAACAACAGCGTACCTGCGTCCTCCGCAACAAGGTGGGCGTGTCGATAATGCGACTGCTCCCCGCCCCTCCGCTTCTATTGGACGCCTGCCGTGTGACGTGGCTGTGACGCTGCACGAACCACCCCCTTAGAAAAGAGTCGGTTCACCAGCCACAGCGACGTCGCTAGGAAGGTAAGTCCGTGTGACAGGGCCTAGCGATATTGTGCGCCACGGGCAACGATTTGCCCGTGACGCATAAACGACGGGGGCGGGTGCTTTCACGAGCGACATCGCTAGCGATGTCGCTGTGTGTACAGCAGCCTTAACAATATTTGACTCTCTTCCCTAAAGGTTTACGCACATTTCCAATCCATGTACACAGAGTTTGTATAGCAGTGACAGAGGATGTACATCTCTTTAGCATGGAGCCCGGAGACCCCCTTATACTGCTGTATAGGCTCCGTATAGTGCCATAGGTAAAGGAGAAATTCTGCCCTCTTTCTAGGAGAGAATACAAATACCACACCATTAAATAAGCCAATTACCAAGTTAGGTTAATACGTACAATAAAACATTGCATTACAATATTTTACAGTGATAATCCCAATATGATCTACAGAGGACTATAGGACAGATGAGGAGAAATAAATATTTGCATTCATTGACTTACCTATAATATATGTGGAGTTGTTCTCTTCACTTTTCTTCTCTATTTGGACAAGTCTAGAGATGGTTTGGTTTTCAAACCGAACACCAAATTTTAAAATCAAGGTTCGGGTTCATGGATCAGATGCTGTATGTGCAAACAAAACTTGCGCAAGCAAAGGGCCTGATAACATGTATGTAATGAGGGGAAGTGTGTGGGGGAGGGGAGCTGTATATTATAAGGGCCTCATAACATGTATGTACTGAGGGGATGTGTGTAGGGGGGAGGGGGCTGTATATTATAAGGGCCTCATAACATGTATGTACTGAGGGGATGTGTTTAGGGGGGAGGGGGGCTGTATATTATAAAGACCTGATAACATGTATATACTGAGGGGATGTGTGTGAGAGGGGCTGTATATTCTAAGGGCTTGATAACATGTTTGCAATGATGAGATAGGTGTGGGGGGGAGGCTGTATACTATAAGGGACTGATAAAATGTAAATAATGAGGGGCTGTGTGTGGTGGGAAGGGGGGATATATAATATAAGGGCCTGATGACATGTAGTGTGGGCTCATCATACTGTTTATAGGGGAGCAGTGGGCCCATCATACTTTGTATAGGAGAGCTATGGGCTCATTATAATTTGTATAGGGGAGGTGTGGGCCCATCATACTTTGTATAGGGGAGTTGTGGGCCCATTGCACTGTGTATAGAGAGCTGTGGGCTCATCACACTCTGTATAGAGAACTGTGGGGACATCATACTTTGTATGGAGAGCTATGGGGACCATCATATTGTGAACCTGGGAGACTCAGGAAATTTTGTTAAATGTTAAGTGGAAACTTGAGAAGCATTATTGTTATAGGGGCACTCAGGGTATTGTGAATGTCACAGGCACACTGGGGGCATTATTACATTCCAGGGGCAAAATGTGGACACATTTCTGGGACACTTTCCAAGGGCAATAATAATTTTGAGGAGGCAATTTTAACATCTAGAGGGCACAAATGAGGCATTATTACCATGTGTGGGCACAGCGGTGGCATTATTATGTAGAGCAGTAAGAAGAGCACTGATGTAGGGGCACATAGGTGCTGTAAAAAGGGCACATACAGCAACAGTGGCGCAGTATTGGGGTATCAGGAGGATGAGGGGTTTGTGCAGGTCGGAAATAGATGGGGTCGGGGCTGGAAATGTGAGTTCAGATGAGTCTGTGTTGTAATCTCTGCAGATGAGTCCTGACTGGAGAAGACATCATGTCGGGCTGGGCCAGAAGGAAAAGAGGAGAAAAGTGAATGACACTGTTACGGTTGCTGCGAGCACTGGAGACTATGTCCAGATTTCTTGCTACTGCACATGTGTGAGCGCTGGAGACTAAGTCCAGATTTCTTGCTACTGCACATGTGCGAGCGCTGGAGACTAAGTCCAGATTTCTTGCTACTGCACATGTGCGAGCGCTGGAGACTAAGTCCAGATTTCTTGCTACTGCACATGTGCGAGCGCCGGAGGCTAAGTCCAATCTTGGAGCCATTGCACATGTGCGGGTGACATCATCGCTGACACGAGGTCACATGTCTCTGACACCTTCTATGCCGATTGGTCGCTGGTCATGTGCTTGTGACGTCTTGCTCGGTGATAGGCCAGCATGACGTCACTCCTGTCGTTCTGGCAGCGGATTGGCTCTGGTGTCCTCCATCTTGGATGAGGCACAGAGTCTATATAAGACCCTGACACACGCCGCATGGTGCTCAGTCCTCTTGGTTCATGCATATGAGTAGACGCTCTGTGCGCGTTCCTCTAGGCATTCCTCTGTCTATGCTAGGTGAGCGCTACTGGCAGGGTAGCGTTCTTATACCTTACAGCTTCGGCTGCTGTCCGTATCCTTACCTCTTAGGGGAGCGGACATAGGCAGGTGCCTGAGGCACATGGTCTGGCTGGGCCTTGTGATTCTACTCGTAGGTGGACGTTGCCGCTAGGGTAACGTTCCTTATACTGCGTCTGGCAGTTGTTTGTATCCTCGCACACTAGGGGAGCGAACAGAGGTAGGAGCTTTGTGCGGCTTACGCTGCTGTTCGTCTCTTTTGCACCACTAGAAGAGCGGACCTAGGCAGGTGCCATATCTAGTGGTTCGTGTCCTCGCACACTAGTGGAGCGAACGCAGGTAGGAGCTTTGTGCGGCTTACACTGCTGTTCGTCTCTTTTGCACCACTAGAAGAGCGGACCTAGGTAGGTGCCATTTCGCACACATTGCCTTTGTCTCTGTGATTATTAACAGAGATCATTCCACACACCCTCCAAGTAAGGGAGGAATTGCTTTACTTACTTATTATATCCTTCTGTGAGTTAACAGAGGTATTGCACTCTGCCATAGTCTGCAGCAAAGTATTTGCACGGTGGACCCTGACTGTCTGATACTCCTTTCAGTTATTATCAGACAGCCCCCCGTAACAGACTCCATCAGAAAGAACATTAGCTGTACGTCACTACCTATAACTGTACTATAATCTCTCACATGTACTGCAGGACTGATATCTACCACTATATGGTCACCATATGGCGGTAATTGCAGAAACAACTGTGGAGAGATATAGTGCAATAGGGTCTTATCAGATATAAATGTCAGGTGTACTTGAATACACTCACCTGATGGAGTTGTGACAGTCACAACACCTGTAACAGCATGGAAATTGTGATAGTAGCAGCCCCGGGGATGTAGTGGTAAAGATAGATGAGAACGGGTTTTGAATGCTGCGCTATCACAAGGAATACCTATTGTATTGTTGATTTTCTCTGTAGTCCTGATGAAGGAGGCTGCGACCTCGGAAACGCATTAACTTGACCTGCACACAAATAAAGAGAATATTTAATCAACATTGCTTCCTTGTGATACCGCGGCATTCAAAACCCGTTCTCATCTATCTTTACCATAAGGCGGTAATATCAATGTTGGCCTTTGTGTAGATTTATTTTCAGTAACAGCGTGGTCATCTGCTGAGGTTACTGTATATCCATTATTAAGGTGTGCTACCATAGTTGTTACCAGGTTAGGGGCCCATTCAGATGTTTCGTCCCCCTGGGCTGAACCACTAGCTACACCTCTGCCCCTGATCATAGTATTAAACTTATCCACCGGCAATTTCACCTTTCATCAGTGCTACTCCGCTCCTTTGGTACCATTTTATGTCAGCAACTTCTGACTCCCGAAAGTCAGAGGTAACGGTCACAAGCTCTCAATGCAAGTCTATGAGAGCCCAAATGAGGCCAGAATGAGGCTCTCATAGACTTGCATTGAAAAGTGACCTCTGGCTCGCTCTCTGAAACACTGGAGCAACCAGCAGGTCACAATCTGCTGAAGACCGATGGGTGTGGCAGTGATAAAAGATGAAGACGGTAAGTATAAGAGTAAGTACAGTAAACTAGATTAGAAGCTCCACTCCAGGAGTAAAATAAAAATGCTGGAGCCGTGCTGTTAGAATTTAATGTTGGTTTAATTTGGTCACTGAGTACCAGCCATCTTGTATGAAAGTATTATTTGACATTTTGTGTCAGTATTAAAAAAAATGTTTTGGCTAAAAGTATGCATGGAAATTAAAATTGGCAGAAAACTAAAAGATGGGCACTCATATGTTTCTCTGTTCATCAGGTAAAAAAATCTAATAATTACAGGCAATAGACAATAAAAATAGAAAATGTAAAACTCAGCAAATATGCCACAATGTGTGGAACATCCATAGCACTTAGCTTTTGATCCGCAGACTATGTAACGCATGCCATAATGTGTGGCCATGCCATGGGCTCTGTTTTTTGAGCGGCAGATCATGAAACTCAAATCCAGTCATAGGCCCTATTTGTATGTTGACAGATTGTGGATCTCTTACCGCAGTGGATAGCCCTGTTCTTTGGTTGGCAGATGATGAAACTTATGCCACAATTTGTGGCCTTCCATAGGCCCAGTGTTTTGATCGGGCAGATCATGCAACTTATGCCACAATGTATGGTCCAGCCACAGGCCCTAATTCTAGTTCTAAAGATTGTGGAACTTATACCACAATGGATAGGATAGTCATAGGCCTTCTTCTTTGGTCAGCAGATGAGAACACTCATGGCACAATGTGTGGCCCAGCCGTAGGCTCTATTTGTAGGTTGCTAGATTGTGGAACTCATACCACAATGGATGTCCCAGTCATAGACGCTATTCTTTGGTCAGCAGATGATGAAACTCATGCCACAAAGTGTTGCCCAGCCATAGCTCCTATTTTTAGGTTGGCAGATCATGGAACTCTGCCACAATGTGTGGTCCAGCCATAGGCCCTATTTGTAGGTTTACAGATTGTATACCTCATACCACAATGGATGGCCCAGTTATATGCCCTGTTCTTTGGTCAGCAGATGAGGAAACTCATGCCACAATGTGTGGCCCAGCCTTAGGCCCTATTGTTAGGTTGGCAGATCATGCAACTCATGCCACAATGGATGGCCCAGCCATTCTATCCAGAGGCTTTGTACTTTGGTTGGCACATAATTCATCTCATGCAACAATATGTTTCTGTGACACAGAGTTTTGCACAAACTTTGCTGACTGTTATGGCGGCATCAAGCTTTGGTCACATTGCAGATTCTGACACTCTGCCTGATGGTTTCTCTGGTGTCTGTGATCAACACAGGCAGACATGAGTGTTGACCTGCTATGAACTGATTCATAGACAGGCTAATCTCTGCTATTCTGCTTGTTAAGCTTCTGTGATCACATCTAGTGGGGAGGTCAATCACACCTGCTCCCTCCTATTTATAATGGATGAAATCTTCTACCCATGCCAGCAATAGGTTATTAGGTTATTCTGTGTTGGCCTGTGAACTTTGGAGTCCCAGACTTTCTGGTGAAAGTGTTGCTTTTGCTTGGTGCAGTTGTGGCATGTACCCCTTTTGTTTTGCACTTCCTTCCTGCTCTTGTTTTCCTCCTAATCTCTTATTGTTTAATGCTCTCTGTGTGTGCCTGCTGAGTATAAGAGTTTTGTTTTCCCCTCTGTCTGTTTCTATGGGTTTCAACATACTCCTTTCCCATCTCTCCCTGGGGGGAGAGCATAGATAATAATATCAGGACTGGTCAGGACAGGAGCAGAGCCAGGAAAGAGACCCAAGTGTCATGGGGTCATTCTCTGATATCACACAATCAACAGAGCGAGAGATGGGTGAACAATCCAAAGAACATTTATTCCATGCAATCTAGAAGGTCCATAAAATAATCCACCACAGAGAGGGTAAAATAGTCCAGGAACACGGATACAGTCCAGTAAGCGATAAACGTCCAGGTCTCTCTACGGAGCCTCAGCTTCTCACACAAAGGATAAATCAGTCACAATCCTTCAGCAGTCCTTTTCCAGACAATTTTGGGTTTCTGAATGGCTCTCCGGACTGCTGCCTGTAGCCACAGCTTCTCCCTCAGAGGATGAATATTCCTGCTTTTATCTTGTCCTCAGCCAGACTTAATAATCCCCCAGGTAAACATAGAGGTTGGGTGGATTCCAGGCCCCCTCCCCCAGACTTAGAGACAAAAGCCCGTCAGGGGGTGATTAACCTGCAAACAGGACAATCTACACACAAGGCAAGCAAATGGTAACTGAGCTGAGCTAATTAGAATGAATGAAACAAACCTACACAAAATTATACACAACCCACTCCCCATATCTCACCATCACACCAGGCTTCTCCACCATTAAGAGTACCCTTGAGGTTAGGTATAGCATAGGGCCCCCTAGCTTGAAAGTCAGCTTAGGAGTCCCGATTCCCTACCATCCTGTAGTCATCTTGACGGTGGCTCAGTCATAGACCATGTTCTTTTGTTGGCAGGTCATGCAATTTACAAATTGCAAAAATTACTCTAATAACACAAATATCCTGTGTATATAGTATCTTCTAGAGTGATTCATATTTTTTTTTAATCTTCAAACATAATGTTAAACCATCAGTATTTCCTCCCAAATAATTTCCTTATTATTTTAATAAACTATATAGTGAGGTTTTTTTTTTTTACAGCTAGACCTATTAGTAGGATTAACTGTTATATAAACATTGTATTACAGTCCTGATTCTTTGACAAATGATCCCTATAGCCCATAATACGATAATTGATAATACTCGGCAGAGATAATAAGGGCTGGGGTGATTTACCCCTCTGGCTGTTAGGAAGGAGATTAAATAAATACATACGTATGGTTGAGTTAGACCTAAACCCAAGGCTGCCAAACTAAAACAAGAATTCATTAATACATTAAATTATAGTCAACTGGCTTACTGTTCCTGGTGACTGTGAAAAATGACCTGTCACAGGTCTCAACACTATGATTTACACAGCGAGTAGTGTGTAACCCGTTGTTCGGGGCATGCCGGCCTATACACAGTTATACAGAGAATTAGTCTCATGAAATCTTTGTTAAGGGGGTAGATTTCTAAAAGGAAAGACTGTGACTTTATCTGGCACTTAAGAAATCTTTTGCGAATATAAAACCTAACAGTCCTGTAACCAGTTTAATTGAAAACTACTGCAAGTGGTAATAAAATATTACTAGCATGGTGAAAAAAAGACATAATACCCGACTTTTATATAGTACGCCTCTTGTGCACAGTAGCCCAGGCATGAAGACTTCTGCCATAATATTTTTTTATAATACAGCCATTATTAGGTCTCAAGACCATTAAGTGAGTATTTAACCTGGTGCTTTTTCTATGAAAGCAAAATCTCTTTTCGCATGTTAACAAGTTTGCGGAAACAGAAGTGTTCATTGAAACAAACCAGGCCAGTTATTGGATACTGGTGAGAAGATAGATGATATATAAAGGATTTAACAAGTGGGCATATATTTTCGAGTTTGGGCAACATGACATTTTTTTCTTGGCTAATACTGAAAAAGTCAGGACCCAATGGTCAGAAATCATTGCTATTCTGTCATTCCATAACAATAAACCTAAAGCTGAATTGTCCAAAAAATGCTAAGAAGAAAATCAGAATCAAAACCCAAAAATGTATGGAAGGAAGAGTGTGACATGAGAAATAGTCTATGGAACACAAAGTATTAGGAAGAAAAGGCGGAGAGTTTTTAAAGTGCAAAAAACGATACAAAAGTTTATTTAAGACACAAGGTGGACATCCATATTCAATAAAAACATATTAAAATGCCAGGATAAGGCCCCCTATATGTATCAATAGAGAACCGTGATATGACATGTTATATCAGAATTTACAAAGTAAAGAAAATGTCAATATGTGAACAACTCCATATTGGAGTGTATCCATGCCGAACACAGCATCACAGACTCTCATAAATAATTTCAGTAGCATACACAAGGGTTATAATAGAGAATCTACCATGAAAGATAGTAAAGTAAATAGGGAGGCCAGGTCACTGGAAAAACCTCAGAAAGATCGCCCAACGTACGTTTCGATATCTTTGGTATGAATTATTCATCAGGGGAGAGGCATCATTGCTATTCTGTCATTCCATAACAATAAACCTAAAGCTAAATTGTCAAAATTAAGAAAATCAGAATCTTAACTCAAAAATGAATGGAAGTAAGAGGGTGACATGAGAAACAATCTATGAAACCCAAAGTATGTACAAAGATGAATCTTAAAAACAATAATTTGGTCAACAAAAAAGAAAGTTCACCTCAACCCATCCTATATGTCCATGCATGGAATAGTCTTGGGAACATAGGGTTTAAGCACCACTAATGTGGAGTCCCATGGGTATTGTCAAGGTTTGTTTTTCCATCCTAAAATAAAAAAATATGTACTGTACCTTCCTTCATGTATTATACAGGCTGGGTGTACTTAAAGAGAATCTGTCAGCCCAAACTAACAGTAAAACCTAAGCATATAGACACATATTTATCAAAACTAATTTTTAGAAAGTGCAGACTTCGACTAGATAGTCTTAAAATGTACCAAATTTATCAAAGTGGTTCATGCTATTTGATAAAACTATCTAATTTTAATACTGTCTAGTCTCTATTTACACAATCTATTAGTTGACTTACTGTGGGCCAGAAATGGGCACCACAAATTTGTCCAATTTGGTGGCACATTGGTTTGAATGTTAAAGACATAACATATATAGTGTAAGGCATAAAAAAATATTTTTTGGGGCACAAATTATGCCAGAATTCGGTGCATTTAGCTTGATAACTATGCTCTATTGCCTTTAGGGGATGCAGGCCCTACAAAAATGGATGATACTGTTAACAGTAGTGACGGAGTACAAAGCCACCTACTCCAGGCCCTGTGGTTTACTCAAGGAGGCCGTGGACTTCTCTTTAGCCTGCAGTCTTCTGGAGGCCAGTGCGATGCAAAAGATTAGGAAACTGTGGTGGATATTATACTGTATGGGGGGGCACATCATACTGTATGTGGTGCTATGGTGACCATCTAACTGTGTAGGGTGTCGTAAGGCATCATACTTTATGTTGTGCTTGCGGGGCCATTCTACAGCATTGGGTCATCATACCGCGTGGAGGCATCCTACTTTGTGGGGGCATTGTACTCTATGAGGGCCATGAAAAGGGTATCATAGTGGGTGAAAAGGGGCCTCACTAGGGGCAAAAAAACTTTGTAATATACAACACATGCAATACATTCTCTGTTTCTCTGTTTCTTAATTGTTTGGAGGCATGCCATTTCGTTACTGTGCCTATATGCCGTGATAGGACTATAACTCTTGGGGCCCCTATAATTTCTTTGTACGTCCCTGCTCAGGGGCATTATTACAATAAAGAGGAAATGTGGGTTATTATTATAAGGAGACATAATGGGGCATCATTGTTATTACAGCAGAAGCGCAGGAGTAATTATTATTAGAAGAAAGCACAAGAGGTTGTTTTTATTATTAAAAGGAAGTATGGGGGTCATTATTATAAGGGGTCAAAAGAGAATGTTATTAAAGGAGGCACCAGAAAAAAATTACAAGGCGCCATAGGGAAATGTTATTACTATATGGTGCTCTTTATGTGTGAGGAGGAAGGAGGCACTGGGGGATATTATTTCAATAGGGTGCTGTATATCTGTAAGATGACACAACGCACCATTGTTACTATAAGGATGTCCAGAGTAAATAGTATTACTGTGTAGGGGCACTGTTATTTTGTGGGGCTCAATAGGAGGATACTGTTACTATATAGGGCAAAGAAGGGACATTATTACTGTCTGGGGCACTATATGGTTTGTGTAGAGCTGGGGGGATGTGAGGAGGGTCATGGAAAAGCGGTAGGCCAAAGATATCTTTGTGTGTTACATTTTGCAGATATGTGTTATGGTTGTAAAGAGTAGGGATCATCGAATACCTCAAATATTCGGCTTCTCGAATATTCGACGAATAGGTCGCCGCTATGCGAATATTCGATGCGCAATGTAAGTCTATGGGAAGCCCGAATAGTTGTTATTCGGGTTTCCCATAGACTTACATTGTGCATCGAATAATCGCAAATAGTCGAATAGCGGCAACCTATTCAGCAAATATTCTGGAAGCCGAATATTTGAGGTATTCGATCATCCCTAGTAAATAGTAGTCTTGGTGGTTGGGTCTGAATGAAAAAGAAATGGGAAAATGAAGGACAACAATCAGTGAGAATGTCACTGGTGAGAACCTGCTCATTATACACATGTATGGCCCTCAGAACACTTGCAGAACTGGTATTACCATTATTTGGTGTCACGCTAGGTACAGGGAAGTACCAAGCGAGTGGAGAAAGGTAAGGGAAAGGGACCCCTGCATCTAGAGAAGGGGGAGATGGTGACCTCTGACCAAACCTATAGCTGCTCCCTGGAGTCCTTCACCACCCTAGATAAGTTCCTCACCTATGCACTGAGCCAGATACCTGTCTCTTGGTATCCCTAGTTCTGGACCCTAAGTAGGGAATGGGTGGGATGAGCTTTTCATCAACCCCACTAAAGACTAAAGGAAGACACAAGTGGGACACATGGGGGAAAAAGCATGAACAACTTGTCCACAGATGACACAGGCAGGAGTTCAGCACAGCTTCAGCAATGATACCACAGATGAGAGCAAGCCACCTGCTTGTAATCAGAGCTAGAATGAGCTGAATAATATCACCAGCACCAGTCCAGGGAAGAAGGGAGTATATAAGCACCAAGAGAATACTGATGATCAGCAGCTAGGTGGAAGGCGAGCTCCTGCTGGGTCTAAAAGAGGGCTAGATGAAAACCCAGCAGGAAAGATATCTATTATAATAAATACCGAAAGCAGGAACAATAGAAAGTCAGGGAGCATTTTCACAGCAAAACGAAACACTGTGACCTTCTATAGCCAGAAACCACATGACTGTCTGTCACCTGTGACACACCCGTGACATTTGGTCACTGTATGGTGGTACTATCAGTTTTAGTATGGTAGTTTTTGCTAAAAGGGTTGTCCATACTTGAGCTTAAAGTCTGCAGTCACTCTATGTGCCTTCAAACTTCTGAATCCTCACAGCATTCTCATCGCGTGCTATAAAGATTCTCTGGTGCCGGCGCCAAGACTGGATGGTCATGTGACATTTCCGACCACATTCCAACTAGACGTACCCAGCCTCTCTCAACTTACTTTGCCTTGCAAGCCTAGTTAATACATTAACGAAAGTTTGTCAATTGCATACTTGATGTTACATGATCCCCCGCTCCCGGTGCCAGCTGCAGAGAATCCTGACAACATGAGATACACATGTCATGAGGATTCAGAAGTCTTAAGTCAAATAGAGTAAAAGATAGCCCCATTTGGGTCTCTGGGATGGGGACATCATGGGCCTGGGTGCTTTCAAATGCCAGAGTTAATTTCAGTCCCAGTTCATCCCTGATGAGACGTGATCATAGAGCCAGGGCTACACGAGTCACGAGACCTGCGGACGAATCTGAAAATGCTTTGGAAACAGTGATTAAATTGAAAAGTTGATATATTACGTACCCGTAAATCATAACTCAATGAAACAAAAATGTTCAGTAAGCAAACTGGAAAATCAATTAAAAAAGCAGAGAATAAGCAGTTTCAGGGTTGCCAACCTAAATTTCTCTTTATTATGGACAATTATTTAAAAAATTACAGACCGCCTACATTTATTAAGGTGTCAAGACAAACTAGAACATAGTAATGAATGATCCACATTTTAAGCAATATACCTCAATATCTCCATATTTTCATATAAACTCTTTACCTGCATTTACAATAATATAAAATTATGCTAATTGTCAAACAAAAATGTGTATCTTTTTCAGGGGTACCAAAAAGTCTCCAAGAATTTACATATTGTCCAACATCTTACGCAGAAATGGCAACCTGGCATCAATATCGCAACTGGTGTAAAAAGAAAACGGAAGTCAACCAAGGGGACATATTTTGGCCAAAGTCTAATTGGTGTTTTAAGTTATCATGTAGAAGTCCCATGGAGACTTCATAGCTTGGAATTTGCATTGTTTTTGATAAAACTTTCATACTTTTAGGGCCACTGAACTAAAGTGGTCCCAAAAATTATTACTGACTTCAAGGGGATCTAATATTTCTGTATACTATAAACGAAAAAAAAAGTTATCACCATGGAGTATGAACATGCATTTCAATTACTACACACATATCTAAGTGGCACAATGTCCTCAGAAGATTTAGCAAATTGTTGTTTTGTTACTTTTCTTCAGTTTGTAGGTGGATTCCTTGGTATAGCTGTCATACAGTTTTGCACAAATTCAATGACTGTCATGGTGTCACTGGGCACTGTTCAGATTGCAGATTCTGAAACTCCGCCCAGTGGGTTATCTGGTGTCTGGGATCAACATAGGCAGAATCAGGCATCAACCTGCTGTGTGCTGATTTATAGGCAGGTTAACAAGAGTTAATCTCTGCTGGTCTGCTTACTCTTTTAGTCACATGCTGTGGGGAGGCCTATCACATCTACTCCCCTCCTATACATGCTGGTGGAAACCTTCTACCCATGCCAGCTATAGTTTATTCTATGCTGGGCTGTGAATTGTGGTGTCCCAGACTCTCTGTAGAAAATTGTGCTCCTTGCTTTGTGCAGTTGTGGAGTTATTTTGTAGCTTCCTTCTTGCTCTTGTTTTTCCTCCTGAACCTTTAATTGTCTTTGTGTGTGTGTGTGTGTGTGTGTGTCTGTGTGTGTGTGTGTGTCTGTGTGTGTGTGTGTGTGTGTGTGTGTGTGCGCGTGTGTGTGTGCGCGTGTGTGTGTGCGCTGGGTGACAGAGTTTTGGTTTTCCCTTGTCTGTCTTTATCTGTAGGTTTCATCATACTCCTGTCCTGTCCCTCCCTAAGGAAGGAGGAATCAGCTCAGGACTCGTCAGGAGCAGGACCAGGAATGAGACTCTGGCCTCTCCATCATCAGGAGTATCCCTGAGGTTAGGGATAGTAAGAGTTAGTCTCTATTGGTCTGCTTGCGCCTTTGGTTACATGTTGTGGGGAGGCCTATCACATCTGCTCCCCTCCTATTTATGCTGGTGGAAACCTTTCACCCATGCCAGCTATAGCTTATTCTATGTTGGTCTGTGGCGTGTATTGTCCCAGACTCTCTGGAGAAAGTTGTGCTCATTGCTTGGTGCAGTTGTGGAGTTTACCCCTGTTGTTTTGTAGCTTCCCTCCTGCTCTTGTTTTTCCTTCTGAACGTCTAATGGTCTTTACCTTTGTGTATGCATGCTGTGTGACAGAGTATCCCTTGTCTGTCTTCCTCTGTGGGTTTCATCACACTCCTGTCCTGTCCCTCCCTAGGGGAGGGGGAATCAGCTCAGGAATGGTCAGGAGCAGGGCCAGGAAGGAGACTCGGGCCTCTCTACCATCAGGAGTATCCCTGAGGTTAGATATAGCATAAGCCAAGCCTGAGGGTCAGGTTAAGAGCCCCCTTTCCCCGCAATCCCATTGTCGTTGTGACAATAGCCCAAGGCACTCTAGTCCTTAATGCTATTCATATACTCTCTGGCAGTCTCTATATTCCAACTAATAACTCCCCCTTGCCTGCGAATGCCACCATTGTTGTATGTCATTCTCTGCCCACTTGTCTCCAATAGTCGATGTGCCCTGCTCAACCTGCTCCACTGGCTATTGATGTATTGTTGTTCTACATATTAAGCTTCTGTGCCAGTTTAGAAAGATGTAAAAGTTAATTGATGCTTATAACATTAGATGAACAGGATGAAAATTTCTATATATACCATAAAATACACCACATTAAATATAACAGAGCAATCAATTACCCCCATATACTGTAAATGAAGACATTTTTTGCATCACTTACCAAGCAATCCTCTGGGTTGTACTGATATTATCTTGTAGAATTTACTATGTCATTAAGTACTTATTGTAAAAAGACCAATTTAAATTTGGTTTGTAGACTTCTTGTTGCTGAGGATTTCAGTACACCCAGACACTTTTCCCCCTGATTAAATTATTCTGCATGGGTAGTACCAGGGAATGTTCTCACTGACACAGTCATTATTCTTTACTCCATTTGTCCCTGTGCATTTCATTCAGTAAATACTTTGTGTGGACTCTTTTATCTGTAGTGCATAACAGATTTGTCGACTGCAATTGTAAGAATGCGCCATGGCCATCACAATGTGTCTGACATTTATTGTTCTCTTTATCCATTATGTTGGTGTTATATATATATATATATATATATATATATATATATATATATATATATATATATATATATCTGTGTTGCTATTGGAAGAGTGATAGACACTGGTCTTGTCAAATGGGGACTCTTTAAGGTATCTCCATGATGTTCTGGTAGGGTGGAGCTAGAAGAAGAGATACCTAAAGAGGTTTTTTAAGCATTTTTTATTACTGCACAAATAGGTATATGGATCTTCTCCAAGAAGTAATTACACCACATATGGTGCTACTAGTACTCACAGATCAGAGCTGCCTTTCTAGCTGCATGGCCAAGCACCTGTGCAGCTTGTGTGAGCAAAATACACACCTTCCATGCCTTTTGAACTCCAAATTAGTAAGATTTGTTTTACAAGAGCTCAAGAAATCAATATAGCACACACGCATCTTCTCTAAGAAGTAAGTACACCCATAGTGTACTACTAATACTCACAGATTAGATCTGCTTTTCTACCTGCATGGTTGAGTGCCTGTGCAGCTTGTGTGAGCGAAATACACCCTTTCTATGCCTTTTGAACTCCAAATTAATAAGATTTGTTTTACGAGCGCTTGGGAAAACAATACAGCATACACGCTTAGTATGGTGTACTCAAAGAATTCTCCTTTATTAGTTCATGTGACCAGTTTATATAGGGTCTAAAAGGAAAATTCCCCTGTGGACTATGCACCAATAAGAGCAGTAGGGGCATGAACAGAAATGGGAAACTTTCCAGTCCATTAGTGATATCTGTGCCCTATGATATCATTAGTTATAAGACAAGATTGACAGGGGGGAACAAAATGAATTCTATTCTTTCACACTTGTAAACTCCATCCTGGCATGGAGATGGTCACATTAGTCAATGGAGTAGAGATGAGTGGAGAAGGACCTGGGAAGATGTCACCATCACGTGACCTGAAAGGGCAGAGCTTGTGGGCAGAGACTGGGAAAGGAAGTGAAACAGACCATCTCCTCATGTGGTTAGTGCTCTTTGAACCTGAGGAACGCTGGGAGACAGTTGTAGTTCTAGTTAGTATATACCCTCCCATATAGCCTGCACAAAATTTGTTTTATTACTGCACATATTTGGTTTTTTACTACACAAATCGGTGTAAGGCTGACATACGAAGCATGAGGATGTAGCAAGACATAGGTGGAAATCGGGTATATACCGCGCTGATTTTCAATAGTATATTAATATGATTCCTTTATACCATTGATTATCAGCGCGGTATATACCTGATTTCCACCTACTACATACTCTACACTTCGGGGCTGCAGCTGATACCACTACTGAATGTGTTACTAAGGGGTTGTGACTTTCACAACCTGAGGAGGTGAGTGTAACGTGACCCCTTTTGTGTCTGATATCCCTACCGGGTAAGACCCTATTGCGCTCTCTTTGCCACAGCATTTTCTAATACGAAGCATGAGGAGGTAGAGCTTGTGTGCTGAGACTAGGAAAGAAAGTGAAACAGACCTTCTCCTCATGTGGTTAGTTCTCTCTGAACCTGGGGAATGCTGGGAGACACTTGTAGTTCTAGTTAGTATATACCCTCCCTGTAATATCACTGTCATTTAGCCTGCACAAAACTTGTGTTACTACTGCACAAATTGTGTATTACTGCACAAATTTTGTATTACTGCACACTAAAAACTACTCTGGATAACTTAGAGGCTTAGCTGGCACCATGACTTGACATCCACTCATACAGAAATAGTATTTGGAATGAAGGATCAGAGACAAGGGAGCTGCAGGAGTACAGTGAGAGAACTGCTGGAGGGAACAGGATTCTAAAAATCTCATTTCTGAGTGTTCTTTTATTTATTTCACCATTGTTGGGTGTCCATGTGTATAGCAAAATACTTACTGGTCTCCATCTTTTGCCATTTCTAGCACTGTTTCAGTTCCTCTCTGCTATCTCGTGATTGCAATCTATTTCCTGCTGGCTCACCCCATAGATTGTCACTTCTTCTCTTAAAGGGAATCTCTTGGCAGGTTTTTGCTATGTAAGCTGAAGCCAGCATGCTGCAAGGGTTAACACAGAAAATTCAGAGATGCCTGTTTTGTCAAGGTCTGATCTGTTTTTTGTTTAAGTATCAGGACTTATCATTGCATGGACTACAATGTCATGTGCACAGCACTCTGGCACGCCCCCTACTCTGATTGACACCTCACTGACAATGTACAATGTACAGCCCAGCATGTCCCTGCAGAGCGCCACAAGCAGGAGCGATGCTGGGCTGTGATGTTCAGTTAAACTCCGCCCACAGCCCAGTCAGTCAGGGAGACTGGGGCCGAGTCGGTGATGTCGGGTCAACTGGAAATTGACGTGACATCACCGGATCTCAGAGGTCATGTGTCACGTCCCCACCGGAGTCCGCTCCTGTGACTTCTGCTCCAATCGCCAGACAACGCCATGTTCCCACCATGGATAGTGCTGATGATGGGAGAGGAGTCAGTGCCCATGGCTCTGAGGAGCATAGGCTCCACTCATCCACTAGGCTGGGTTTCCCTGTAACCTGCAGTACCACTGGCTGACTGTAGGTGGCATGTGTCTTCCAGCTGAAGTTGCCAACATTCACCTACAGCCAATGGGAAGACACCACACCCTTCTTATTCCCCCTCCTTCACATGACCACTGCCAGAGATAGTTCTGTACTGCTGGCACATGTGCTGTTTGTATTTTGATTCCTGTGCGCTGACCTTTGCTTGTTGTTTGACTACCCTCTTGCCTGTCATTTTTGTACCTTTCTGCCAGTTCTGGATTTGACCTCTGCTTTGTCTCCTCACTACGCCCTTGCCTGCCAAGTCTGTTCCTGTTTAGCATCTCCTGGTTTTTGACCCTGCCTGACGACCACGGACTACAGCCTGCCACAGGTAGTGATCTCTGGGGCTCTGTGTAATTCCAAATCCCTGTATAGGGGTTAAAGGGTTGCAGAGTTCTTGGGGTCCTGCTTTGTGAGCGGCTTTTATCTAGACTCCACTTACAGCCAGTCTGAGTCTGTGGCTCCAATCAGGCTTTACATCATGGAGTCCAGGGGGTCACTTGATGGGGATGAGTGGACCGCGATAGTGCCACTCAGAGGCAGAATGTACTACACAAGGTATTTGACAAAAAGATTTGCAGCGATGTGGCCACTAATGCTGAGTAGTGAAACCCCCTTTAAGAGAATGAGTTTATAGAACAGGCTCAGGAGCTGAGTCCGATCCACACAGGGCAGAAGAAGGCTGTGAAATACAGCCAGCTCTTGTCTTTAACAGCAGCGATTGCAGCTTGCTGTTTAAACACGAAGATGTTACTGGTAATTTGTGTCAGTGGCATTTCAATCCCAATAAGACATCCATTTGGGTGTATATTTTCCCCTCAATAATGCATTTGCGGGGGTACCAATGAATTGCAGATGGGAGCCTTTTGATGCTCCCAATAGATGCCCACTTGGTAATGCTGCGCTTCATAGGACACTGTGATTTTCACTATATAGTAAAATACTTAATCAAAATATTCCGTGTTAGATCACCTTTAAATAATCATATTTATCAAAAAATACCTTTAAAAACCAGAAGAGGTTAATGAAAAGGGTTTGGTGTCTTTTTTTAAAAAATGTTAATTTTTATTCAAATTATTTTTTTAAAAATTACATATAATACATGTTCAAAAAAAAAAATATAAATATATAGGACAGGATCAAAAACCCAAGGTAATGCAGCAACGGTAAATCAGAAAATATAAATACTCAGTGTGTTGACCAAAAGATGTAAAAATCCAGTAATATATATATAGCATATAAATAAATAATAAAGTGCAAAGTGCTTTTTTTTTTTTTTTTTTTAAATATGCTATATATAATATGTATGGTAAGAAGGTATGAGGCAAACTAGCATATTGAAATAAAGTGCCTGTGAAGTGCAAGAAAGTGTTGCTAGATTCAAAATACCTTAACAATGGTCAGGAATATTCTGTGTACCGCTATGCCCCGACTCGCGTTTCAAGCGTTGTTTTCTTCAGGGGCGTTGAAGGGGAGTGAGACTGGTGGCCCTTAAATACTCTGTTCGATTTGCGATTTACCGCCTGTGATCAAGATCAGCTGTTGTTTCCGGCCGCGGAGTTTATTGGCGCATATAACACATGGCAACCATCACTATGGATGACCCCTGCCTGTCAGACACGAGGCACATAACAAGCCGCGTTGTCATAGTAACAGACGCCATGGGGTGTCAGCACATCTATTTGCCGTCGGAAAGCGGAAAGTCAGTGAATGGAGCATGTGTATAATGCGCACCTCCATGCTTTAGGAAACAGAACATTGGGAGTTCACGTTCCAGATGTAGCCCGTGTAAATCAAAATTGATATTTACATATGGAAAAATATAAATAGCCAAAAAGTGATGTAGTGAAGTAGAGCACAATTAAGCAAAAAATGTGTTGTACAATTAATTAAATGTGAGTAATATATATATATATTACCAATAAAATTATGTGCGATAAAAAACCCTAAAAAATAAGAGAATTAAAAAACAATTTTATAACAAAAAGGGTGATTATGAAACTTAGTGTGACCGGAGTGTTGATGTATGAGAAATATATGTATTATCAATTAATTTTAGTGTAATATAAAAACCAGTGAAAGTGATGAAATATTGGAAAAATTATCAATGAGTGTAAATAGAGGAAATTCAATAAACTAATTTAATGATGAAAAAGATAATGCTTGTGACTTCATGTAAGGGGCGTGACTAAATAATTAAGAAATAGGGAATAATTGATGTGTGAGGATTATAATACTAATTGCTATGTAAAATATTACACATTATGAACGAGAATACACAGTAAAAACATAAATAACCTGTTCATTCAGGGAACTAAAAAATAAAAAGTTCCTTTTCTCAACTGTCCTGAATTTATCATTTCTCCTTTCTCTTGGCAAGATTTCTTTCTTCATGTTCTTTTTTTTTAAAATCATGATGTTTTGCTCCTATTAAGTAGATATAGAGATGACGATCTTGTGCGGGCGGAAAAAACGAGCCAAAAGCTGGGTTGTCAATAAATGGGTAATGTAGGTAAATATAATATATGGATAAAATATAACAATTTTAATTCATGAAAATAATCAATAAAAACATTAGTTTTTTTTAAAAAAAATAATAAATATAATTAATTATAAATTATTAATTATTACATTAAGAATATGTCTTATCCAAAATGCTTTAGTTGAAAAAAAAGAAAAAAAAAAAATTATATATATATATATATATATATATACAGTTAGGTCCAGAAATATTTGGACAGTGACACAAGTTTTGTTATTTTAGTTGTTTACAAAAACATGTTCAGAAATACAATTATATATATAATATGGGCTGAAAGTGCACACTCCCAGCTGCAATATGAGAGTTTTCACATCCAAATTGGAGAAAGGGTTTAGGAATCATAGCTCTGTAATGCATAGCCTCCTCTTTTTCAAGGGACCAAAAGTAATTGGACAAGAGACTCTAAGGGCTGCAATTAACTCTGAAGGCGTCTCCCTCGTTAACCTGTAATCAATGAAGTAGTTAAAAGGACTGGGGTTGATTACAGGTGTGTGGTTTTGCATTTGGAAGCTGTTGCTGTGACCAGACAACATGCGGTCTAAGGAACTCTCAATTGAGGTGAAGCAGAACATCCTGAGGCTGAAAAAAAAGAAAAAATCCATCAGAGAGATAGCAGACATGCTTGGAGTAGCAAAATCAACAGTCGGGTACATTCTGAGAAAAAAGGAATTGACTGGTGAGCTTAGGAACTCAAAAAGGCCTGGGCGTCCACGGATGACAACAGTGGTGGATGATCGCCGCATACTTTCTTTGGTGAAGAAGAACCCGTTCACAACATCAACTGAAGTCCAGAACACTCTCAGTGAAGTAGGTGTATCTGTCTCTAAGTCAACAGTAAAGAGAAGACTCCATGAAAGTAAATACAAAGGGTTCACATCTAGATGCAAACCATTCATCAATTCCAAAAATAGACAGGCCAGAGTTAAATTTGCTGAAAAACACCTCATGAAGCCAGCTCAGTTCTGGAAAAGTATTCTATGGACAGATGAGACAAAGATCAACCTGTACCAGAATGATGGGAAGAAAAAAGTTTGGAGAAGAAAGGGAACGGCACATGATCCAAGGCACACCACATCCTCTGTAAAACATGGTGGAGGCAACGTGATGGCATGGGCATGCATGGCTTTCAATGGCACTGGGTCACTTGTGTTTATTGATGACATAACAGCAGCCAAGAGTAGCCGGATGAATTCTGAAGTGTACCGGGATATACTTTCAGCCCAGATTCAGCCAAATGCCGCAAAGTTGATCGGACGGCGCTTCATAGTACAGATGGACAATGACCCCAAACATACAGCCAAAGCTACCCAGGAGTTCATGAGTGCAAAAAAGTGGAACATTCTGCAATGGCCAAGTCAATCACCAGATCTTAACCCAATTGAGCATGCATTTCACTTGCTCAAATCCAGACTTAAGACGGAAAGACCCACAAACAAGCAAGACCTGAAGGCTGCGGCTGTAAAGGCCTGGCAAAGCATTAAGAAGGAGGAAACCCAGCATTTGGTGATGTCCATGGGTTCCAGACTTAAGGCAGTGATTGCCTCCAAAGGATTCGCAACAAAATATTGAAAATAAAAATATTTTGTTTGGGTTTGGTTTATTTGTCCAATTACTTTTGACCTCCTAAAATGTGGAGTGTTTGTAAAGAAATGTGTACAATTCCCACAATTTCTATCAGAAATTTTTGTTCAAACCTTCAAATTAAACGTTACAATCCGCACTTGAATTCTGTTGTAGAGATTTCATTTCAAATCCAATGTGGTGGCATGCAGAGCCCAACTCGCGAAAATTGTGTCACTGTCCAAATATTTCTGGACCTAACTGTATATATATATATATTTATATATATATATATGTGACCTCTACAAATGAATAACAAAAATGGCTCATTAATATATCACAATGATGTGGAATAAATATCTCACTATAGGAAAGCCCCAAATCCGAAATTTTATTGAAGCCCATAGGGGCAATACTATTGAGTCTGTAAATCCATTTGCTTTCCGTACGGGCTAGTATTTTTTTCAGACAGCCACCTCTAACTCCCATACTAACCTGGTCGATCGCCCTTGCCTTAAGAAGACTCGAATCAGAGTCATGATGATAAAAAAAAGTGTTTGGCAATTGTTTTGAGCTGAGAAGGATCCTCCGATGTTTATCCTTTTTCAATGTCCCTTATGTGCTCCCGTATACGTATACAGAGCTCTCTAGAGGTAAGGCCAACATAGATCTTTTTAAAGGGACATTCTGCCATGTACAGTACTCCTTTTGAGGAGCAATTGAGAAATTGCCTAATTTGATAGGTTTTAGAATAATCTGCATTAAAATATTCCTTGGTTTTCACCATATTAGGACATGCTTTACAATGCCTGCAAGGATAAAATCCTTTTGTCGTCAACCAATTATCCTGTTTTTTGGTTTTATCAGGATCAAAATGGCTGTGTACCAATATGTCACGTAGATTCTTAGATCTACGTGCCGTAATCTGTGGATGAGGGTGGAGACATTTGCTCAAAATGGGGTCACTGAGTAAAATAGGCCAATGCTTTTTAATTATTGAATTAAAGTCCCTCCATTGTTTGTTGTAATTTGTTATTAATCTTACTCCATTCTCAGGGGTTTTGGTTTTGAAAGATTGTTTATATAATAGACTATTTCTATCCATTCTTTTTGCTCTAACATATGGCTCTCTGATGCTTTTTTTACTGTATCATCTTTCCTCAAACCTTTGTTGTAAGTTTTCTGAATGTTTCTCAAAAGATTGATTGGTGGAACAAATCCTTCTGGCGCGTATCAATTGTCCAGTGGGAATTCCTCTAATAGTGGCCGGAGGATGGGAGGAATCTGCTTTTAGGAAGGAATTGGTAGATGTTGGTTTACGGAAAATCTCGGTAGAGATATCCCCATTATCCATAGTGGATATGCCTATGTCTAAAAGTTCAATCTTCCTCCCAAAATTGTAAGTGAGTTTCATGTTAATAGTGTTGTTATTGAGGTTTAACATGAATTTCTCCAAATCAGAAATTGTGCCCTCCCAGACAAAGAGGACATCATCAATGTACCTCATCCTTTGATGAACTTGTTCTATGCCTTGTTTTGATTCGCTAATGAAGATTTCCCTTTACCAGGCCCCCAAAAATAAATTTGCATATGAAGATGCACATGAAGCACCCATGGCGGTACCCTGTTTTTGTAGAAAGATCTGTTTATGAAAGTAAAAGCAATTATGCGTCAGGATGAATTCTAAAAGTAATAGAATCAACTCTGACATGCCAGGATCCATGTTACTGTTGTTAAGAAACCAAGCAATTGCTTTGAGGCCATCGTAATGCCGTATAGAGGTATAAAGTGCCTGAAAGTCGGCTGTGACTAAGATCATGTTCTCTGTCAAATTCAACTGATCCAAATGTTGCAGGGCCATGGTGGTATCCCTTAAATAAGATGGTAGGGTAGTAACAAAGGGTTTAAGAAAGTGGTCTATTGTTTGGAAAATGACCTCATTGAGGCCATCATTGCCCGACACAATGCGTCTGCCTGGGGGGTCTTGCAAATTTTTGTGCACCTTAGGGATGATGTAGAAGGTAGGGAGTTTGGGGTTCTAAAGGCGAAAATATTTGACCATGTCCTCCGGAATAAGACCTGATTCATGGGCTTTTTCAAGAATATCCAATAATTTCGTCTTAAATGATAAAAGGGGGTTTGATGGCAATTTGGCGTAACAATCCTTATCCTCTAAAAGAGTATGGGCTTGTTTCATGTACATATGGTTAGGCCAAATTACCACATTACCCCCCTTATCAGCCTGTTTAAAAACCACATCATCCCAATTTTTTAATTCTTTAAGGGCTTTTTGTTCTTCCTTATTTAAATTATGAGTCCAAGAAGGTTGCTTTGCTAAATTTTCTGTATCTTTGGTAACCATTTTAGTGAAAATGTCTACCGAGAAACAAATGCTCAAAGATGGGAATGTCTTAGATTTGTGAAATAAATGCGTAGGGAATTTACTGACCTCAGTTATAGGATCATTTTCATCAAGGAGGGATTCCAAGGTAGCCAAAGTTTCCAATTGCTCCCTGGTTTGAAATAAGTAATTTGATTCAAAGTGCAGTTTTTTGAGGAGAACCTTCCTGGCAAATAGATGGACATCTTTGATGGTTAGGAAAGAATCTAAAGAACGGGCAGGAGAGAAAGTTAGACCTTTGCATAATAAGTTATGTGTTTTATGCGCCGCTAAACTCTGCGGTCGGAAACAACAGCTGATCTTGATCACCTGCGGTAAATTGCAAATCAAACAGAGTTTTTAAGAGCCACCAGTCGCACTCCCCTTCAGCACCCCCTGAAGAAAACAACACTTGAAACGCGCGTCGGGGCATAGCGGTTCACAGAATATTCCTGACCATTGTTAAGGTATTTTGAATCTAGCAACACTTTCTTGCACTTCACAGGAACTTTATTTCAATATGCTAGTTTGCCTCATACCTTCTTACCATACATATTATATATAGCTGCATATTTTTAAAAAAAAGCACTTTTTACTTTATTATATATTTATATGCTATATATATATTAATGGATTTTTACATCTTTTGGTCAACACACTGAGTATTTATATTTTCTGATTTACCGTTGCTGCATTACCTCGGGTTTTTGATCCTGTCCTATATATATATATTTTTTTGAACATGTGTTATATGTCATTTTAAAATATTTTTTGAATAAAAATTAACATTTTTAAAAAAAAAGACACCAATCCCTTTTTATTAACCTCTTCTGGTTTTTAAAGGTATTTTTTGATAAATATACTAAAATACTTAAGTATGGAATTTGGAAGAAACTGTGAAAAAAAAATAATATTAGTATTCTCCCTGTCCTTAATGGGTTAGACACTGGATTGTATGTCAATAAGGCAGATGTATCATTTAAGAAAACAGTATAAATGTTCATTAGCAGTCAAGGGATGGAAGTAATTCTATAATTAATTAGACTGGTCAATGTGTGGTTGACAGGAGACCTGGAATAGCTTCTCCGGCTCATATACAAGGCTACAGGCTTTTCTTGTATTTTGTAGCACTCATGTAATCATGAAATGCAGCATGAACAGATGTGGTAAGTAGCTAGTTTGGCTCTCGTACACTAAGACAAAACACATCTTTATCTTAAGAGTGGTTACATCTCAAGTATCTCCTGGGGAATTTGACTTGACACAAGCTGTTGAGACTGATCTTTTTTCCACCGTTAACCGTCATTTTGTATTCTACATAAAGAAAGAACAAATACTCTTAACAGAATCTGTATTTACGAAAACGGCAAGTGTAACATCCCCCTTAAGAGTTTATGAGACGTTAATTTAAAGGAAATGAGCTGCATATTTTATGTATACAGTTGGCATACAGATTTGTGTACTTGGTACATTTTATATTCTTATTTGTCCTTTTCTTTTTGACCCGTGAGCTGGAGAGTGGAAGTCAGAACAATCAGCAAACTCACATGCCGCATATCTCACCGTGATCCGTAACTGCCTGCACTTGAATGTTGAATGCATGGCATTCATCTGAAGCCTCTAGGGAGAAGATGTTCTGAAGGAAGTGGGAAAATATTCACAATATTTTAATTTGACGGCATTGCGACATTATGATCTGTGCCAAAGACTCATTTTAATGCTAAACAGAAAGAGAGGTTTGGGCTAAAAAATGTTCTCAAACGCAATACATTATTCATGGTATTGAAGTTTTGTTTGTACAGTATGTCTATATATGCTTCTATCTGCAAATTGCAGAATTGTGGACACAAACCACAAATTCCACTCTATTCCTTTACTTGTCTAAAGTGTCCACTGACAATCCCATTTCTCTTATTGATGACATCACTGAGTCATTAAACTGCCAAGCCATTGGCTGGCCTCATTAGTGATGTCACTGTTGATGTTACACTACACAGATTAGTAAACACAATCACCTGATGTGTTTGTACTATGGATTCTGCACATACAGTAAGGACAGCAGGCACAAATACGTTTCTTGTTAAAGGGAACCTTTCACAAGATTTGGCGACTATAAGCTGCAACCACCACCACTGGGCTCTTATCCACAGTATTCTAGAATACTGTATATAAGAGTCCAAGCTCCTCTGTGTAATATAAAAAACACTTTTATTATACTCATCTAGGGGGTGATCTGGTACGATGGGTGCCGCTGCTCACCGGTCCGGCTCCTCCTCTCTGCTGCAATGGCCATCCTCCTTCTTCACAAGCCGCTGTGGATGTCATGTCCCACGTCATCCACCCAGGCCAGCATTGCGGTCCTGTGAAAGGCACACTTTGATCTACCCTGCTGACGGTAGATCAAAGTACTGTAATGTGCAGGCGCGAGGAAAGGTCAAAGACCACCTGCGCTTGTGCACTACAATAATTTGTTCGCAAAAGTGCACCAGCGCACTGGGTGGATAACGTAGGGCGTGTCATACTCACAGGCCTGCGAAGAAGGAGGATGGCGATCATCACAGAGAGGTGTTGGCGGAACAGAGACCAGCGACGGCTATTGGACCGGACCGCCGCCTAGGTATAATAAGTGTTTTTTATGTTATACACAGCGGCCTGGGCTCTTATATAGAGTATTCTAGAATGCTGTAGATAAGGGCTCACTGGTTATAGTCGCCAAATCTGGTGACAGGTTCCCTTTAAATTTGTTATTTTGCTGTTTTGAAACTAAATGTATATTTTTAAAGTCTAGAAAAATCCTTGAAGCTGAAAGTTGTAGAGAAAATGTTTAAAACAAAAGACATGTATGTTTATCTGACCTAGTGTCAGTGTACAGAATATACATTTATATTGGTATCTTGATTTGAGCTCACAATCAATTTTCCATATGTTAAACATTCACATATTTTAGGAGAACCTTTATAGGAAACCATTTAAACTAACCAAACCTTTTCAAGTGCGGGAGGAAATCAGACTTCCTGAAGGAAACCCACACAAACATGAGAAAAGCTCGTGACCTTCATGTGGATATTGCTTGAATTTTGATTCAAATTTATACAACCACTAAGCCATTACATACATTAACCTACATCCTTGCCTAAATTATCTTTATAACAGCCCCATGGAAATGGATGGTATAGAGGAAAGCCACAGGTAAAGCCAAGTGCAGGTGGGCATGAGTAGACAATGAATTATCTATAGTATATAAATATGTGGGTCAGTCGCAAGTTCTATATTTAGAGTTATTATTTGTATTATAATCTAATTTGTCCTCTTCTTCATCAATTTTGCAATCATACGGATGTAGCAAGCTCCATTCTTCTACCACTGTGATGCCCTATGGGATTACTGTAACACATCAATGCTATTTGGATAGGGTCATGTTCTTAAAAAAAACTTCCTCTTTATGGCCCATATTTATTATTCACATTACACCTCAGACTAAATAGTTCAGCTTCAAAAATCTCATCTAAAATTGTGCAAAAAACATTTTTCTTCTCAATGTGGGCATGATCAAGCTGTTGACATTCTTTTCGAGAATCATTTTCCAAAGGTTAAGGTTTAAAATACCAATATTATTAAAGCCTTACAATATTTCGGGGCTCTGTTGGAGCTTTTACATTGGGGACCATAGGTTTTGCCACTGTATATGGTTGAACTTAATATGATTTGAATACAAAATTAATGTATTAATGACACTGGACAACAAAGTTTTCCAAATGTTTTGCTTCCTTAAAAATTTGAGGTGATGATAAACCCATTGGAGCTAAGCAGAAATATAATTTCTGATAGTCTGTTTAAAGGGAACCTGTCAGCAGATTTGGGGCCTATAAGCTGCGCCCACCACCAGCTGGGCTCTTATATACAGTATTCTAACATGCTGTATATAAGAGCCCAGGCCGCCGTGTAGAACGTAAAAATCACTTTATAATACTTACCTAAACAGTCGCTGCGGTGGAGTAGGGTCATATGGGTGTCTCCGTTCTCCGGTGACGGTGCCTCCTCTTTCGGCCATCTTTGTCGTCTTTCTTCAGAAGCCGGGGTGCATGACGCGTCCTACATCATCGACACTCGCTGTCATTGAGGTCCTGCGCAGGCGCACTTTGATCTGAGCAGGGCAGATAAAAGTATTGTAGTGCACCTGCGCGGGACCGGCGAGTGTGTATGACGTAAGACGCGTCATGCACACAGGCTTCAGAAGTAGGATGAAGATGGCCGAAACAGGAGGTGCCAGCACCGGAGCATGCATGTTAGAATGCTATATAAGAGCCCACTGATGGTGGCCGCAGCTTATAGGCCCCAAATCTGCTCACAGGTTCCCTTTAACGTAGAAATTTTGAGAAACTTGAGATAAAGTTTTACTGATTATGATGCATTTAAATGTTACCCACAGCATTAGTTCAACTGAACCAAATTGTTTTGCTGCTTATTTTTGTTTATACTCAACATCTGGTGCATTCTGTTTTAGTGTCCAGCAGTAGTCAGCTAGCAATGGAGGATTCCAGTAGACTTGATAATGCTTTTCCATCGTGGAAATATCTTGGTGAATCCATGTTTGTAACTTACTGCACAAGGATTTTTAGGGAAGAATTCTAAATGTTAATGCAGAAAATGAATTATCAAAGACATGTTGCACTTCATCTCTTTCACGAAGGAGGTCAACCAATTCAATGTAGTTTTGGTGCTCAATAATTGCCAAGGAAATTGTAATGGAGAGACAAGGATGGTACAGGGGCTTCTCGGCTGACACTAAAACTGGGGTCACTGTCCTATGCCTTATCCTGATGGTGAACTTAAGGGTAGTCAGGGTCGAGCCTCCAACGTGGCCCTGTCTCCTGTCCTGGCCTTGCTTACCCAGGGAACTGACCGGGTAGGTAGACCACAAAACCCCACCAACACAGAACCACACCCGGGGGTAAACAAACACTCAAACACACCTACAACCTGCACCAGTGGATACCCAAAGGTGATCGGGTAAGGGTACAAAGAAAGTGAGGTAAAATAAACAACTTACAGCAATCTCCAAAAACAATCACAGCAGACAACAGAAGCAGTAAAAGCATGTCCTCTCTGCTCCCTGGCTAACTCCTAACTGAATAAAATAACCAGCAAACTCTCCAGAAAGCAGAGGGATTAAATACAGTCTGGAAGTGCTTAACTGACAACAGCTAAGCAAGTCTGCTGCTGCTCCAGGGAAGGGATTACTGCTTAAATGCCCAATGGAAAAAAGAAATGCTTAAATGTGCATGGTCTCAGATGGTGAAATGAGAACGCTACCTGCTCTTATACATGTGGCGCCCCTGAATGTCAGGTGCCACAGGGTACTACAACTAACCCCAGATTCCTGGAAGACCACCACAATACACACACAAATCCACGCCTTTTTTCCCAGACTGGGTGACAAACTAGAGATGGAACTGTTGGATGGCCCCTATTGATCGGGACTCATCCAATCCACTAGTTAGAAACCTGGGAAGAGGAGGGGCGATTCAGTGGAGTGATGGGAGATGGACATCTTGTCATAGAGAAGTCAGTTAGACGTGAAGTGAGTAAGACGTTCAATCAGACGTCACTAGACAGATGGAAAGTGTAAAGTGACTGATTGAGTCAAAAGAATTACAGTTGCCAGGGAGAGTACAGTATGAGTACTCACTGGACCGTGCACCGACAAGGTACAGAGCCCTAGTTCAGGAAGATTCTTCAGGCTCACCTGATAAGAATCTGCCTGGTGAGGGGACCATCAAGGACCTTACCAACATTAGTGTCCGGGGCACAGCAGCAGAGAGGAAACCTGGGAATGGGGACAGAGGTCAGACCCAAGAGAAGTTCAAGCTGCCTGCCATACGGGCCACGACTGTGAAACAGGAGGGGACCCCAAAACGCTCCATGCCACAGGGACCCACCAACTACTAACGGGTGCAAGGAAGTAATGCTCACCAGATCACTACACCGGCACTCGAACAAAGTGAATACCTGATTGGTAGAGATCAACATGAGTTGGGTTGCAGATACTCCAAACCAGTGAGTAAATCACAACTTAAACCGCAGCCCCTGTGTTGTTTGAATTCTTCCTACACCTCTGCATTTATATACTACAACCGCCATCATCCTCCCCTGGGACCTAGCTCTACTTGCGGAGAGCCATCATATCTAAGCTGCCTAATACCACCAGCCCCAACAGTGAGAGACTTTGCAGCAGTTGCTTTCCCCATATAGCCGCATACCGCAAGTGGCGTCACGTAAAACACTTTATTTTATTGTTATTCCCTTGTACAAAGTCCCCCTTCAAACGACCCCAGGGTTACGGAACCGGGCAACGGCCACCCGTGATACGTCCCAGTGAATACCAGGCCCAGGACCGAGTACCCCAAAGCCCTGGGGTGTGTCATACACAAGACAGAAATTCTCAAAAACATCCTTGAATGATTTCCAAGCAATTTTCTCAGACTCCAACAGCAGCTCCTTGAAGTGCTTGTCATTCACGATGTGTTGGATTGTGGACCAACAAAAATGCCTTCCTTAACCTTGGCATCAGTTATTCTTGGAAACATTGGTCTCAAATAACAAAAATCTTCTGTTTCCTTGTTCACAATTTTTCATCAGCCCAGGTTTTATTTGCAGTGCAAGCAGAAATATTATTGCTGGGTCCTTTATGGCTTTATGTGCAACATTTTTCTGCCCAGGAGTCAACTGATTTTGGATTGGCCACTCCCTTCTTCTGTAATGTGACTGCTTAGCATGGCTGGACCATTCACAAAAGACACAGCAGTACTTAGTATATCTGAGCTGCAATTCTTATAGTTGCAGAGAAGTAACAGAAGTAACAGTCGGTTACAGGATCATTTTGTTCCCGACATACAGCGCCTACAAGTAGTATTCAACCCCCTGCAGATTTAGCAGGTTTGATAAGATGCAAATAAGTTAGAGCCTGCAAACTTCAAACAAGAGCAGGATTTATTAACAGATGCATAAATCTTACAAACCAACAAGTTATGTTGCTCAGTTAAATTTTAATAAATTTTCAACATAAAAGTGTGGGTCAATTATTATTCAACAACTAGGTTTAATATTTTGTGGAATAACCCTTGTTTGCAATTACAGCTAATAATCGTCTTTTATAAGACCTGATCAGGCTGACACAGGTCTCTGGAGTTATCTTGGCCCACTCCTCCATGCAGATCTTCTCCAAGTTATCTAGGTTCTTTGGGTGTCTCATGTGGACTTTAATCTTGAGCTCCTTCCACAAGTTTTCAATTGGGTTAAGGTCAGGAGACTGACTAGGCCACTGCAACACCTTGATTTTTTCCCTCTTGAACCAGGCCTTGGTTTTCTTGGCTGTGTGCTTTGGGTCGTTGTCTTGTTGGAAGATGAAATGACGACCCATCTTAAGATCCTTGATGGAGGAGCGGAGGTTCTTGGCCAAAATCTCCAGGTAGGCCGTGCTATCCATCTTCCCATGGGTGCGGACATGATGGCCAGGCCCCTTGGCTGAGAAACAGCTCCACAGCATGATGCTGCCACCACCATGCTTGACTGTAGGGATGGTATTCTTGGGGTCGTATGCAGTGCCATCCAGTCTCCAAACGTCACGTGTGTGGTTGGCACCAAAGATCTCGATCTTGGTCTCATCAGACCAGAGAACCTTGAACCAGTCTGTCTCAGAGTCCTCCAAGTGATCATGAGCAAACTGTAGACGAGCCTTGACATGACGCTTTGAAAGTAAAGGTACCTTACGGGCTCGTCTGGAACGGAGACCATTGCGGTGGAGTACGTTACTTATGGTATTGACTGAAACCAATGTCCCCACTGCCATGAGATCTTCCCGGAGCTCCTTCCTTGTTGTCCTTGGGTTAGCCTTGACTCTTCGGACAAGCCTGGCCTCGGCACGGGTGGAAACTTTCAAAGGCTGTCCAGGCCGTGGAAGGCTAACAGTAGTTCCATAAGCCTTCCACTTCCGGATGATGCTCCCAACAGTGGAGACAGGTAGGCCCAACTCCTTGGAAAGGGTTCTGTACCCCTTGCCAGCCTTGTGACCCTCCACGATCTTGTCTCTGATGGCATTGGAATGCTCCTTTGTCTTTCCCATGTTGACCAAGTATGAGTGCTGTTCACAAGTTTGGGGAGGGTCTTAATTAGTCAGAAAAGGCTGGAAAAAGAGATAATTAATCCAAACATGTGAAGCTCATTGTTCTTTGTGCCTGAAATACTTCTTAATACTTTAGGGGAACCAAACAGAATTCTTGTGGTTTGAGGGGTTGAATAATAAATGACCCTCTGAATAAACTTTTCACAATTTAAAAAAAAATTAAAAAAGAAATAACATTCTTTTTTGCTGCAGTGCATTTCACACTTCCAGGCTGATCTACAGTCCAAATGTCACAATGCCAAGTTAATTCCGAATGTGTAAACCTGCTAAATCTGAAGGGGGTTGAATACTACTTGTAGGCACTGTATTATTGAGACAGTAAACGGTATTGACTTGAGAGAACCTCTCAGCCTGCCTCTAAGATCAACAGCACATCTTGCACGACAGATATGAGGCGCCTAGGATTTTTCTTGATCACCAATCTTACATCCAATGTAGAGCTCATAGGCTTTCATGATGAGAGCTATCATGGTGCATCTTTCTGGCTTAAAAAGAACCTGTCACCGTCACCAGATTTGGCGACCATAAGCTGCAGCCACCACCAGTAAGCTCTTATATACAGCATTCCAAAATACTGTATATAACAGCACAGGCTGTTTATGTTATGTTGCATAACATAAAAAACACTTTTATAATATTCCCCTAAGGGGGTGGTTCGGTCCAATGGGTGCTGCTGCTCTACAGTCCAGCGCCTCCTATCTCCGTTCCGGCGACTCCTCTCTGTGTCGATTGCCATTTTCCTTCTTCTGAGGCCCATGTGCATGACGCATCCTATGTCATGCACACTAGCTGGCATTGAGGTTGTGCGCAGGCGCACTTTGATCTGCCCTGCTCAGCACAGATCAAAGTATTGTAGTGTACCTGCACGGACAGTCATTAACATTTCCTTGTGACTGCGCATTACAGTACTTTAATCTGCCCTCAGCAGGGCATATCAAAGTTTGCCTCCTGCCCAGGACCACAGTGTCGGCCTGTGTAGATGATGCGTCATCCACACTGGGCTGGATAGAAGGAGGACAGAGATTGCAGCAGAGAGGAGGCACTGGACTGGGGAGAGGAGTCACAGGACCAAAGAGCAGCAACACCCATCAGACCAGACCGCCCCCTAAGTGAATATTATAAAAGTACTTTTTACGTTATACAGTGCGGCCTGGGCTCTTATATATACAGTATTCTAGAATGCTGTATATAAGAGCCCACTGATGGTGGTGGTGCCAAATCTGGTGGCAGGTTCCCTTTAAGAGTGTACTCTCCACAAACGTAACAGAAGGTTCTGCAACTGTTCCAACACTGAAGAGACATTTTACCTATATTGGATTGACTGTAGTAGTTTATACTTGCTTAGATTTGAAATAACTTGCAGAATCTTTGCAAGCAGTTTTTAAATCTTTGCAGGCAGCGACAAGACATATCTGGACATGTGTAGGTGTGGCTAGTCGGTAACAATTCCACTGAAGTTTTGCAACTTCAATGAAATACAAGGAATTAATGACTTTTCTTGCCTATAATCTACATAACAGCATTTATATTGAGGACATTACATGAACAGCCTCAAAGGAACATCCAAAAGTGTTTTGGAAGCACAATCTTTGTTGTGCAGTGTAATGTTGGATCTGCAACTTTTGTAGTGATTGATCATGATCTGTATCTACAAACTACAATTACTTTCAGTTGTGAGTGGGTGTCCTTTGTTTTGATAAGAAAATGCAGAATTAAAAATAAGGATCTTAAAACAGGTATGAACAAGGGTTTAGAATGACTTAGATTTTATTTCTATAATCTATTGTTAGTTTTAATATACAATTATGTTGACAAAAAAGTAAAAATTGCTTATAGTTTAGGAAATTTCTGTATGGTTGTGGTTTTATTCTTTAGTAGAGTATTGGACTTGTCATGCCATGGGTTAATACTTGTGACATTATGGTAAAACTGAATTCTGCAATGGCATATTAATCAGCATATGACTAATTTCCTTGAAACCAAATACTAATTCAGCGGGTTTGATGTTGTAGGAGGTTTGTTTATATTGTTGGATCACAGCCTTCAGGTTTTTTTTTTTTAAACTAGAAAATATTACATAAAATATCTGCTATTTAAATGGATAAGAACATTATTAAAGCCAACGAGACATCATGAGACAACCAGTTATACTTTATTATCTATGAAGTCATTAGTTTTGTCTTTCCTTCCTATCCTTCTAACTAACTATGGGATAAATAATAGACATGGATCACACTTTATAATACTTTAGCTTTATACTTCATTTTATTCAAGCATAAGTCAATAAATTGTTTTTTGTGTGTGGTATGACAACATAGGGAGCTAAAGGAAAAATACAATACATGACTCATAAACTAGGTGGAAGAAAACATTTAAAAAAAATGTACAAATGAATTAACATTCTCTGGAAAATTAGGCTTTTGTGAACTAGGTTTCATGTATAAGGGTAAAATATGTGGGGGATCACAGCTTCATGTGTCAGAAATATAGGATAATTAAGTGTATATGGCAAGTAATCGACAAATGGAAAATATGGACTAAGTACTAAATGGTGATAAAGCCCCGTGGCTACTGTATGGAGCTCTCCAGGGAAGGGGAAAGTCATGGGTGTAAAGATGAGTGGATCGATCCACAAAGGATCAAGTTCAAGTTGAATTTCCTGAGGTTCACAGTTTTACTTGCAAATTTGGACACTTTGAGATTCAATACGTGGCTCGTAAAAACATAAAAACTTGCCTGGTACCATTTGCCATGCTGCTGAAACATCAGGGAGTGGGAAAATGTTTCGTACCTGTACAGGTCTCCTCATAATACCTTGCATTTACGCGAACTTGTGGATTATCATACCTTGTATAGGGGGAGGGCAGTACCTGGGCCATCACAGATCACTGGTTGCCAGTGGAGCACAGTTTGTACGGCAGAGTCGTTTTCCATCTTCAGAGTCACTGGGTATGTCTCTATCTCTCCTGGAGAATATAGTCTCTTATAGTCTTTTATAGCTCTTATGATAAGCAGGATGCTGTCTATCCTGTAGAGTATAATCTCTTATGGTCAGCTGGGTCTTCTCTCTCTCTCCTGTAGTGTAAAAGCTCTTGTGGTAAGTGGGGTCCTCTCTCTCTCCTGTAGTGTAAAAGCTCTTGTTGTCAGTGAGGTCCTCTCTCTTTCCTGTACAGTGTAAGCTCTTATGATCAACTGGGTCCTCCCTGTCTCTCCTGTAGAATATAATCTCTTATAGTCAGCAGGGTCATCTCTCTCTCTCCTGTAGAGTATAAGGTCTTATGATCCGCAGGGTCTTCTCCCTCTCTTGTAGTGTAAAAGCTCTTGTCGTCAGCGGGGTCCTCTCTCTCTCTCCTGTAGAGTGTAAGCTCTTATGGTCACCGGGGTGCTCTCTCTCTCCGCAAGAGTGTAAGCTCTTATGGTCAACGGGGTCCTCTCTCTCTCTCCTGTAGAGTGTAAGCTCTTATGGCCATCAGGGTCCTCTCTCTCTCCTGCAGTGTAAAACCTCTTGTGGTCAGCGGGGTGCTCTCTCTCTCCTGTAGAGTGTTAGCTCTTATGGTCAGTAGGGTCCTCTCTCTCCTGTAGAATGTAAGCTCTTATGATTAGCAGGATGCTCTCTAACCTGCAGTGTATAATCTTATAGTCAGCAGGGTCCTCTCTCTCCTGTAGAGTGTAAGCTTTCTGGCCATCAGGGTCCTCTCTCTCCTGCAGTGTAAAAGCTCTTGTGGTCAGCGGGCTTCTCTCTCTCCTGTAGAGTGTAAGCTCTTATGGTCAGCTGGATGCTCTCTCTCTCTCTCCTGTAGAGTGTTAGCTCTTATGGTCAGTAGGGTCCTCTCTCTCCTGTAGAGTGTAAGCTCTATGATAAGCAGGATGCTCTCTCTCCTTTAGAGTAAAATCTTATAGTCAGCGGGGTCCTCTCTCTCTCTCCTGTAGAGTTTAAGCTCTTATGGCCATCAGGGTCCGCTCTCTCTCCTGTAGTATAAAAGCTCTTGTGGTCAGCGGGGTTCTCTCTCTCCTGTAGAGTGTAAGCTCTTCTGTTCGGTGCGGGCCTTTTCTCTCTCCTGTAGAGTGTAAGCTCTTATGGTAAGCGGGGTGCTCTCTCTCTCCTGTAGAGTGTTAGCTCTTATGGTCAGTAGGGTCCTCTCTCTCCTGTAGAATGTAATCTCTTATAATAAGCAGGATGCTCTCTATCCTGCAGTGTATAATCTTATAGTCAGCAGGGTCCTCTCTCTCCTGTAGAGTATAAGCTGTCATAGTCAATGGGGTCCTCTCTCTCCTGTAGAGTGTAAGCTCTTCTGGTCAGCGGGGTCCTTTTCTCTCTCCTGTAGAGTGTAAGCTCTTATGGTCAGCGGGGTGCTCTCTCTCTCCTGTAGAGTGTAAGCTCTTATGGCCATCAGGGTCCTCTCTCTCCTGTAGTGTAAAAGCTCTTGTGGTCAGCGGTGTTCTCTCTCTCCTGTAGAGTGTAAGCTCTTATGGTCAGCAGGTCCTCTCTCTCTCCTGTTGAGTGTAAGCGCTTATGGTCAGCGGAGTTCCTCTCTCTCTCCTTGGAGAGTAAGCTCTCATGGTCAGTTGGGTTTTCTTACTCCTCTCCCTCACATGTGTTTTCTGACCAATTAGAACATTTCAAGTATTGAAATTCATCGCAAATCAAATTTTGTGGGAATATTACCTGAAGTCGTCGAATTTTTAAATAAAAAAAAATCAATTTATCTCCATACGCATGATCAGATTCATGACTAAAATGTTTAGCTGCAGCTATAGTCAGCTGTGGTAGATGTAATAAGTAATCTATTCATTTTTAATAAGGATCAAGTACAAACTAATTTAATTTTCATTAAATTGTTGCTTTGTTTTAATCCTTGGCATCCATTAAAACCACATCATGCCACAGAATTGAGTCATCATCAGGATCTGAATGTTATTATTGTAAGATCCATTTAAAGGTAATATTTTTGTGAATCGTAATATGTGGAAACGATTGTAAAGTTTTACTATAGTAGTTGGTCATAAGACCCTAAATCTAGTCTATATAGTTTTGTTTTTAATTTTGTATACCTTACTAAAAGATCACTGCTGATTCAACAAACTTAACATAATCCAATAGAACCAGTAAATATATTAAACTCTTTAATACACCTGACCACAGAATTTTGTTTCTGCCTTCACTTAAAGTGGGCTAAATACGTATTGAACACGTTGCCAATTTTCTGTATGGGACTTTTTTTACCTCCTCCCTGCCCCTGCTCTTATACTCACTCTCCGCCATCTTAATCTTCTATCGCCAACGCTCCCATCAGTCTCTGGCGATTTGTGACGTGTTGGCTGCGCCAGTGTTTCATGGAGCAAACTAGAGGTCACTCTTCAATACAAGTCTATGATAGTCTCGTTCTGGTTCTCCTAGACTTGTGTTGGGTGCTTATGATGTAACTTTTGACTTACTGACAGTCAAAAGTTACAGTCACAAGATGGGACTAGAGTGCCCATTGGTAAAGAGTCAAGTATGTGAGGGTGGGTTAGGGTAGATATATGAGCTGGGTCAAGGACCTTGGTGTGATGCTAGTCACTACTTATGGATAGTATAGACGGAAGGGTAGTCAGACAAGCTGGGGTCAGAAAACAGGAGGACACCAGTACACAGGAAGTGAGCAGAAATGCAGTCAAGTCACAGGCCGAGGGTCAAAATTCCAGGAGTGTACGTATAGATTCAGGGAGCAGACAGAGATGTGCTCAAGTAACATTCTGACATCGGAAGCCAGGAATTAGCGACAAGAACACAGAGCAGGCAGAGAGGAGTCAATCAATGGTCTGGGGTCAGGAAACTTACATCAGAACACAAGCCAAGAGCACAACTGCAGAACCAGAGAGTATGACTGGCGAGGTTCTGGGAGAGCATGCTCAGTAATGAAACACTGTAATCACCAGAACCTGCATGGAATCCTGTGCTGTCAAACAACCTGTCACCTAGTGCTCAAAGAAACACAGCAGAGCATCTCCAAATGGAAGATGCTCTGCACAAAGGAAACATGTAACTGCTAGCTCTGTAGTTCAGGAAGGTGCAGCAGAGCATTAAAGTGTGCAAGATGCTCCGCACAAAGGAATAATGTCACTGCTGGCTCCATATATCAGGAAGGCACAGCAGATCATTGCCTGGGTGCAGGATGCTCTGCGCAGAGGAATCGTGACACTTGGATTACCAACACCACCGCAGCGCTAAAAAAATGACTGGAGTGGTGCTTTAAACTTATTTACTGTTCTAAGCTGCATAATAAAATATTAATATTTATAATTTATTTCTATTCTATTGATAGTTTTCCTTAGATACATTGATTTATCATCTCTTATGAGTTGATTTATCATTTGCTGCTTATAATCCTATTTATTGCTCATCATTCTCATATATCCCAAAGATCTTTTTTCCCCAGAGAAAATGCTGGTTACACTTTCCTTCCCCTAGAAATGTAGACCAGTTCTGTTTTGTTTTGTTGTGTGTAGGCAGCATGAACTTCCCTCCCTGGAAATGATGTGTGATTCGGATGTTATGATTCCCACATCTGCACTAGTGGAGTCACACAGAAAGCCCAGGAGTGGCCAGTGCCAGGAATACAGAAATAGAATGTTCTGCTGAATTGAGAGACGGCACAATTGTGAGGTTTATTTAACATTGCACACATTTTAGCTTATACATATGGCCAGATATATAGAACGTCATATATCCAATTATTAAATGGAGGTGGAATGTTCCATATTTGTAGATTTGATTTATTTTCGTTCATTGAATAGAACATAAACATAATGGTCTGTTCTTTGTCATTTGCCTCCCTCGGCCGCGGCTTTTATGTCTTTCAATTATCCCATTGAGTTTATGTATTGAGTCATATGAGTGGGCGAAATAACATGAACTATTTGGTCATAGCAAATGTGAAATATCATACATAACATACAGCTGGACAGATTATAATAATTACAGAATAGTCCATATATATATACTAGAAGGTTGCCCGATTCTAAAGCATCGGGTATTCTAGAATTTATTGTGTAGTTAATGTATAATTTTTGTTATATATATTAGATGTTGTTGCGTGTAGTTGCTAAGTGTTTGTGTAGGAGCTGTACATGTTCTGGGTGTTGTCTGGGTGTGGCGGGGGGTGAGAGCGGTGCTGTATGTGTGTTGCGTGTGTTGCGTTGTTTGTGGAGCGCTGTGTGTCTGTAGCGTTGTGTGTGTGTTGCGAGGTTTGTGTGTGTGTGGTGTGTTTTGGGGGGAGGTATGTTTTGTGCAATGTGTGTGTTGTGCGGTATGTGCGTATATTTATGTATGCCGCGGTGTTTGTGTGTTGAGTGTTGTGTGTGTGCAGCGTTGTCTGTGTGTGTGGGTGTCTGTGTAGGGCGGTGTTTGTGGTTCTGTGGTTCCCAGTGTGTGTGTGTGTGTGGTGTGTTGTGCAGTGCGCGTGTGTGTGTGTGTGTGTGTTGGGGGGAGGTGTGCACCTCCCATTGTGCCCCATCCCCCATGCTGCGCACCTCCCATCGTGCTCCATCCCCCATGCTGCGCACCCCCCATCGTGCTCCATCCCCCATGCTGCACACTCCCCCATCGTGCTCCATCCCCTATGCTGCGCATTCCCCATCGTGCTTCATCTCCCATGCTGCGCATTCCCCATCGTGCTCCTTCCCCTATGCTGCGCATTCCCCATCGTGCTGCATCCCCCATGCTGCGCACTCCCAAACGTGCTCCATCTGCAATGCTGCGCACTCCCAAACGTGCTCCATCCGCCATGCTGCGCACTCCCAAACGTGCTCCATCCGCCATGCTGCGCACTCCCAAACGTGCTCCATCCGCCATGCTGCGCACTGCCAAACGTGCTCCATCCGCCATGCTGCGCACTCCCAAACGTGCTCCATCCGCCATGCTGCGCACTCCCAAACGTGTTCCATTCGCCATGCTGCGCACTCCCAAACATGCTCCATCCGCCATGCTGCGCACTCCCAAACGTGCTCCATCCGCCATGCTGCGTACTCCCAAACGTGGTCCATCCGCTATGCTGCGCACTCCCAAACGTGCTCCATCCGCCATGCTGCGCACTCCCAAACGTGGTCCATCCGCCATGCTGCGCACTCCCAAACGTGGTCCATCCGCCATGCTGCGCATTCCCAAACGTACTCCATCCACCATGCTGCGCACTCCCAAACGTGGTTCATCCGCCATGCAGCGCACTCCCAAACGTGCTCCATCCGCCATGCTGCGTACTCCCAAACGTGCTCCATCCGCGATGCTGCGCACTCCCAAACGTGGTCCATCCGCCATGCTGCGCACTCCCAAACGTACTCCATCCGCCATGCTGCGCACTCCCAAACGTGGTTCATCCGCCATGCTGCGCACTCCCAAATGTGCTCCATCCCCCATGCTGCGCACTCCCAAACGTGGTCCATCCGCCATGCTGCGCACTCCCAAATGTGCTCCATGCCCCATGCTGCGCACTCCCAAACATGGTCCATCCCTCATGCTGCGCACTCCCCATCGTGCTCCATCCCCCATGCTGCGCACCCCCCATCGTGCTCCATCCCCCATGCTGCGCACCCCTCATCGTGCTCCATCCCTCATGCTGCGCACCCCCCATTGTGCTCCATCCCCCATGCTGCGCACCCCCCATCGTGCTCCATCCCCCATGCTGCACCAGCATCAGCCTCTCTGCCCGCAGCATCAGCCTCTCTGCCCGCAGCATCAGCCTCTCTCCTTCCAGCCTACCCGAGCCTCAGCCTCCCCCAGCCTCTCTTCTCTCAGCCTCCCCCCTCCCCCTCCCAGCCTTCCCCAGGATCAGCCTCTCTCCTCCCAGCATCAGCCTTTTCTGTCCCCAGCATCAGCCTCTTTCCTTCCAGCCTACCCCAGCCTCAGCCTCCCCCAGCCTCTCTTCTCTCATCCTCCCCCCTCCCAGCCTCCCCCTCCCAGCCTTCCCCAGGATCAGCCTAGCCTACCCCAGCCTCAGCCTCCCCCAGCATCAGCCTCTCTTCTCTCAGCCTCCCCCCTCCCCGTCCCAGCCTTCCCCAGGATCAGCCTCTCTCCTCCCAGCCTCCTCCAGCACGCCGTGCTCCTCTGCCGACACTCACAGATCCGATCGCATACACTCACACACACACACACACACACACACACCCGATCGCATACACTCACACACCCGATCGCATACACTCACACATACCTGATCGCATACACGCACACGCACGATCGCATACACTCACGCACACCCGATCGCATACACGCACACACCCGATCGCATACACTCACGCACACCCGATCGCATACACACACACACCCGATCACATACACTCACGCACACCCGATCGCATACACGCACACACCCGATCGCATACACTCACGCACACCCGATCGCATACACGCACACACCCGATCACATACACTCACGCACACCCGATCGCATACACGCACACACACGATCGCATACACTCACGCACACACACATTGACGATATCGCACATACGCGCTCACACTAACAACATCCGGAGATACCACATGCTTCTGGCCATGTGATCCTCTGGCAGGTCCTGGAAGCTCACAGCACAGTATCGGCGCCGAGAAGCAAGCGATATCCCAGGATGTTGTGAGTGTGTGGATGCGATGTGATGTGTGTGTGAGGTGTGTGTGAGTGAGTGTGATCTGATATGTGTGTGTTGTTATGTGTGTGCGTGTGTGTATGTTACGCCGCTGCAGGACCTTGATGCGCTGGTAACTATGCTAGCATGGTTACCAGCGTATCTCGTCCCACGCGCGCACGGGAGCCCACACCAGCATACGCCGGCCAGCCCCAGCAATGCGAGGGTATGTGTCGGCTGGGTTTGCGGCGTACGCTGATGTGGGCTCCCGGGGGTACAGTACTCACCTGTGAGTCGTGGCTCCGTGACCGTGTCGGTTCGGGGAATGTGCGGGGGGGGGGGCGGGGCCAGAGCTAGCGTGCATTGCGTGAGGGGGGCAGGGCGTGGCGTGGCCGAGTTGCCAATGCCTGCAGGGTGCC
This sequence comes from Anomaloglossus baeobatrachus, assembly GCF_048569485.1. Classification (NCBI taxonomy): domain Eukaryota; kingdom Metazoa; phylum Chordata; class Amphibia; order Anura; family Aromobatidae; genus Anomaloglossus; species Anomaloglossus baeobatrachus. Next base: position 75,612,131 of record NC_134361.1, on the reverse strand, counting down.
GGGGCGAGAGGCCAATCTGTGGGGGGGGCGGAGCCTGGGCGAGCGGCTGGCCAATCCGTGTGGGGGCGCAGCCTGGGCGAGCGGCCAATCAGTGTGGGGGGGGCGGGGCCATGGCGAGCCCAGCGGCCAATCAGCTTTGTGTCACCGTAAGGACACAATTTTGGAGCATGACAGACAGACAGACAGACAGACAGACAGACAGACAGAATAAGGCAATTATATATATAGATATATACAGTGCCTACAAGTAGTATTCAACCCCCTGCAGATTTAGCAGGTTTACACATTCGGAATTAACTTGGCATTGTGACATTTGGACTGTAGATCAGCCTGGAAGTGTGAAATGCACTGCAGCAAAGAAGAATGTTATTTCTTTTTTTATTTTTTTTTTTTTAAATTGTGAAAAGTTTATTCAGAGGGTCATTTATTATTCAACCCCTCAAACCACAAGAATTCTGTTTGGTTCCCCTAATGTATTAAGAAGTATTTCAGGCACAAAGAACAATGAGCTTCACATGTTTGGATTAATTATCTCTTTTTCCAGCCTTTTCTGACTAATTAAGAGCCTCCCCAAACTTGTGAACAGCACTCATACTTGGTCAACATGGGAAAGACAAAGGTGCATTCCAAGGCCATCAGAGACAAGATCGTGGAGGGTCACAAGGCTGGCAAGGGGTACAAAACCCTTTCCAAGGAGTTGGGCCTACCTGTCTCCACTGTTGGGAGCATCATCCGGAAGTGGAAGGCTTATGGAACTACTGTTAGCCTTCCACGGCCTGGACAGCCTTTGAAAGTTTCCACCCGTGCCGAGGCTAGGCTTGTCCGAAGAGTCAAGGCTAACCCAAGGGCAACAAGGAAGGAGCTCCGGGAAGATCTCATGGCAGTGGGGACATTGGTTTCAGTCAATACCATAAGTTACGTACTCCACCGCAATGGTCTCCGTTCCAGACGAGCCCATAAGGTACCTTTACTTTCAAAGCGTCATGTGAAGGCTCGTCTACAGTATGCTCATGATCACTTGGAGGACTCTGAGACAGACTGGTTCAAGGTTCTCTGGTCTGATGAGACCAAGATCGAGATCTTTGGTGCCAACCACACACGTGACGTTTGGAGACTGGATGGCACTGCATACGAGCCCAAGAATACCATCCCTACAGTCAAGCATGGTGGTGGCAGCATCATGCTGTGGGGCTGTTTCTCAGCCAAGGGGCCTGGCCATCTGGTCCGCATCCATGGGAAGATGGATAGCACGGCCTACCTGGAGATTTTGGCCAAGAACCTCCGCTCCTCCATCAAGGATCTTAAGATGGGTCGTCATTTCATCTTCCAACAAGACAACGACCCAAAGCACACAGCCAAGAAAACCAAGGCCTGGTTCAAGAGGGAAAAAATCAAGGTGTTGCAGTGGCCTAGTCAGTCTCCTGACCTTAACCCAATTGAAAACTTGTGGAAGGAGCTCAAGATTAAAGTCCACATGAGACACCCAAAGAACCTAGATAACTTCGAGAAGATCTGCATGGAGGAGTGGGCCAAGATAACTCCAGAGACCTGTGTCAGCCTGATCAGGTCTTATAAAAGACGATTATTAGCTGTAATTGCAGACAAGGGTTATTCCACAAAATATTAAACCTAGGGGTTGAATAATAATTGACCCACACTTTTATGTTGAAAATTTATTAAAATTTAACTGAGCAACATAACTTGTTGGTTTGTAAGATTTATGCATCTGTTAATAAATCCTGCTCTTGTTTGAAGTTTGCAGGCTCTAACTTATTTGCATCTTATCAAACCTGCTAAATCTGCAGGGGGTTGAATACTACTTGTAGGCACTGTATATATATACACTTTTCCAATCCTGTTGTATTCTGAAAGGATATGTAAATATATGGGCAACCTAATCGGAATTCTTTCTTACCACTTTTCATTTCCAATCAAATAACGGGGTAACTAGAAATGATCAATTCTTTCGAAGTTTGGATTCTCATTTTTTCCAAAAAGCAAATCATCATACCGTACTACAAAGCTTCCAATTGCCCTAAAAAGATGTGTAACAATCTCAGGTTTTCTAGGACTGTATTCAATCAGTTTCAACCTCTTTAAAGATGACCTTTCACCAAATTTTTCATGTTGAGCTGAACACACGATTTGGTAGTAGAGCTGTATAACTGTCACGGGTATCTTACAGGTGACAGACAGTCATGGGGTTTCCGGCAATAGAAGGTCACAGTGTTAGGCTGTGCAAAATGCTCGCGGACTTTCCATTGTTCCTCCTGTCAGTATTCATTATAATAGGTTGCTTTCCTGCTGGATTTTCAACCCTTTAGGACCCAGCACAAGCTTGCCTTCCACCCAGCTGCTGAGCATCTGTATTCTCTTGGTGTTTAAATACTCCCTTCTTCCTTGGACTGGTGCTGGTAATATTATTCAGTTAATTCTAGCTCTAGTTGCAAGCAGGTGGCTTGTACTCCTCTGTAGTATCATTGCTGAAGCTTTGCTGAACTTCTACCTGAGTCATCTGTGGATAAGTAGTTCATGCATTTTCCCCTGTATGTCCTCATTGTGTCTTCCTTTAGTGTTTAGTGAGGTTGACAAAGAGCTCATCCCACCTGTTCCCTATTTAGGTCCAGCACTAGGGATACCTAGGGTCAGTTATCTAGCTTGGTGCATAGGTGTAGAACCTATCTAGGGTGGTGAGGGACCCCAGGGACTAGCTGCAGGTTTGGTCAGGGGTCACCATCCACCACTTCCCTAGATTCAGGGGTCCCCTTCCCTTACCTTTCGCAGCTCACTTGGTACTTCCCCACACCTAGAGTGACAATAACATTTTTTTTGTACTTTTTTAATTTTGACTTTTGACTTTACATTGCAGAGTTGTTAATGATCAAAGTATATGGCACCTAATGGGTTAAGTTAAAGTGGGTGTTATCAGATAGATTTCACTGGGGGTGTGTACATCTTCTCTCTGTATGATACTTACAAACACCAATACTAAAGCACCACAGGATTCAGCAGACCCCCCATGATAAAGGCGGAGGCAGCATGTGACGCCTCTGGACTATCAGGTCGTCACAGGGACCTGCACGCTCTTTCTCTTTAGTGCAGCATTCAAATCCCTCATGGTTCTGGGTCCCCATCTTACAGTGCTGCTTCCAACAGCAAATCAAATCCTAGAGACACCCTGCACCACACCCATCAGACACACTAGTAGGCGGCTTGAGCGGAATAGGGTCGCCTACCTAGGGGTCAGGAAAAGGGGAGCTGAGGAGTGAAGAAGAGAAGTGAAGAGTAGTGAAGAGGAGTAGTGAGGTGGAGGAGGCTGGAAGTAGTGGCTCCCCGGAGAAGCTATCTAGGTTGCAGACGGTGGTCTGGACCTAGAGGAGTCGGATTCCCAGTCGCAGGGGATTGAGGCAAGATGCCTGGACCTGTTAAAGAGAATGGTCGGCACCCTGGTCCTATCACCAGTCCAGGACCGAAGGCGCGGCAGGGTGCACGGACCCTAGGTCTGGGAGAAGCTTCAGGCAACCCGGCAATTCACCTGCGGAGAACGGAGCCTTTATGGATTGTTCCCACTCACTCCAGAATCGGGGCACTAGCGCAACGATGGGAATAGGACCTTCCATACAAGCAGCCCACTAAAATCCCAAGCGTGAGCCCTGAGAGCAGGCTCCCACACTTTGCCACAGTGGGGAGCAGGCCCTGGCAAGTTTCAGACTACTGGGCCACTACGGTGAATTTAAACTTTGTGCCAGGAGGCAGGTCACGGATCACCAGGCAGCACTGCATGGGACGGGACCCGGACGAGCTCCCCTTTGATAGGCAGCGGCACCCAGAGACTTGGTTTACCCGGTTGTGAGCGTCTGCTTATTGGCTGAGCGAGTACCTGAGTGATTTCCCCTTCATGGCACCCAGTAGCATCATCCAGAGTCCCAGGGACTACACCAACCCGTGGAGGGCAACAACACCTTGCTGCCCCACTCCATCACCCCGGGTACTCCCAACGGCAGCTGCGGTACTCCCAGTTACCGCACACCACGGGTGGCATCACAAACTATAACTCCCCTGTAAATATCCCCCCTTATACTTTAGAGTGTGACCCCTAAGCCCCCGGGTCCGGAAACCCTCAAGCCACGAACGGACACTACCCCTGGATCCGAGCGGTTCGATCCGCTGCTGGGGCGGCACAAGCACATGTACAAAATACTGATGAAACAGCCACTCACAATCTACCAAGTCATGGAGGAGGGGGCTGCATATATTTATAAATGAGCACAGATCAGGTTTATATAGGGCACCAGCCACACAGATAAGTGTGTGATTGACAATGTTCGGCTTACAGCTTATTCATGACACCCCGTGCTATAAGATGAGGTGGGCTGCCCCACACTATAGAAGTGCACCCTACAGGACAAACACCCCAATTTACCTAGCCAACACTAAAGGTCATGAAAGGTCAATATTTCGGCCAAAATACGCAAGCTCACAACCCACGTCAAGGGTTCTCATTGGCTTGCAAATGGCTTAAAAATAATTCACAGAAAAGAAAAAAAAAGACAAAAAAAATAGTCTTCCTTACCAACGCCAGATTACAATACCAAAGCACTAAGGGGTGTATTTATTTTAGATTTGGCACCTAAAGAGTTAACTTTTTAAGACGAATTGGGTGTTATCAGATAATATTCATTGGAGAGGTGTACTTCTTTTTGTATGATGCTGACCAATCATAAGCAGGCAGCAACACTCAAAGGAAAGAAAAACAAGCCCCCACCATAGCTTAGAGCCTCCATCGCAGTATTCAGTAGTATCTTCATGGCTTATTTATATGAAACATGTATCATTAAGACATTTAAATCTCCAAAACAATTTGAAACAGTCAGTCCAACCACCAGTATATTCACAATTGTGCAAAAAAATCCATATTCAAGGTTCTTTGGCTCCAAACTGAAGGCATAAAAATGGCAGAGCTGCTGGAATGATGAAAGATACCTTTAGAATGAGCAAAAAGAGATCTATAGATCAAAGGAAAAAAAAAAAAAAAAAATGTAGACCCAATACAATAATGTTGTGAATCTCAGCATTCCTCTTTCTTAGGGTACCATCACACTTAAGCAACGCTCCAGCGATCCCATCAGCGATCTGACCTGGCAGGGATGGCTGGAGCGTCGCTACATGGTCGCTGGTGAGCTGTCAATCAGGCAGATCTCCACAGCGATCAGAAATCAACCACCAGCGACCCATCTAACGACGCTGTGCTTGGTAACCATAGTACAAATCGGGTTACTAAGCAAAGCGCTTTGCTTATAGTTACCAGAGGTGTACCTTGGCTACGTGTGCTGGGAGCCGGCTTCTAGAAGCTGCGGACGCTGGTAACCAAGGTAAATATCGGGTAACCAATCAAAGTCTTTGTTTGGTTACCCGATGTGTACCTTGGTTACCAGCGTCCGCAGAAGCCGGCTCCCTGCTCCCTGCACATTCAGATCGTTGGCTCCCGCTATCAAACACAGCGATGTGTGCTTCACAGCGGAAGAGCAACGAGCAAAAAATGAACCAAAGCAGTGTGTAACGATCAGCGATTTCACAGCAGGGGCCAGGTCGCTGCTTAGTGTCACACACAGCGAGATCGCTGATGAGGTCACTGGTACGTCACAAAATCTGTGACTCAGCAGCGATCTCGCTATGTGAGAAGTACCCCTTACTCTGCAACAGACGTTTCAATTAGCTTCTTCAGGGGGTACTTTTATTTGTTTTGTGTCATGACGTCTTTTTTGGTCACATGCTATATTCTACATCACATATGTACCATATCATTATTTACTACATGCTAGATGTTTGTTCTTCTTACTCTATATTGCATTTTTACTGGCTGTATATTCTCAATATTATGTTTGAATATTATTGATTACAAAATCTGTTTACTCTTACTATCCTTTCCCCAATATTTCTATATGGCTACCCTCTTATCGTATTAATATTTCTTTGACTTCTTACTAGAGATGAGCGAACCGGTCCCGGTTCGGCTCGAGGCGGTTCGCCGAACGGGGGGTCTGGCTCGAGTTCGGCTCGTCGAACGTTCGACGAACCGAACTCGAGCCAATAGGAAACAATGGCAGGCAATCACAAACACAGTAAAACACCTAGAAAACACCCTCAAAGGTGTCCAAAAGGTGACAAACAACTCACAACACAACACAAACACATGGGAAAGTGACAAGGACATGTACTCATGCGAAAACAAAACAGCTGGACAAGGAAAAAGAGGAGGACACACAGATATAGGCATGGCACGCCCTTCTAAAGTCATGTAAAACACCGCAAGGTGACTCCAAGCGGAGTCTCCCTTTTTTCCAAAAATTGGGCCCCACACACCCACCCCTTCAGTGGCAGCAGTTGTGCCCCAGTTGTACACTTCACAGCTAGATTTGCATCAAGCACATTCAAAAATACGCCATTCTTATCCGTCCCCAGGATGACACCGGGGTAGGTAGCAAAGTCTTTCCTGATCCCAGCTCTGTTCATCTTGGCTTCTTTTAAAAACACAGCAAGCAAGGGTTACTCCAAGCGGAGTCTCCCTTTTTTCCAAAAATTGGGCCCCACACACACCCACCCCTTCAGTGGCAGCAGTTGTGCCCCAGTTGTACACTTCACAGCTAGATTTGCATCAAGCACATTCAAAAATACGCTATTCTTAACCGTCCCCAGGATGACACCGGGGTAGGTAGCAAAGTCTTTCCTGATCCCAGCTCTGTTCATCTTGGCTTCTTTTAAAAACACAGCAAGCAAGGGTTACTCCAAGCGGAGTCTCCCTTTTTTCCAAAAATTGGGCCACACAGACACCCACCACATCAGTGGCAGCACTTGGGCCCTAGTTGCAAACAGGATGTTTTGATTTGCATCAAGCACATTCAAAAATACGCTATTCTTAGCCGTCCCCAGGATGACACCGGGGTAGGTAGCAAAGTCTTTGCTGACCCATGACTTGTTCATCTTGGCTTCTTTTAAAAACAATGTAAGCAAGGGTTACTCCAAGCGGAGTCTCCCTTTTTTCCAAAAATTGGGCCACACAGACACCCACCCCATCAGTGGCAGCACTTGGGCCCTAGTTGCAAACAGGATGTTTTGATTTGCATCAAGCACATTCAAAAATACGCTATTCTTAGCCGTCCCCAGGATGACACCGGGGTAGGTAGCAAAGTCTTTGCTGACCCATGACTTGTTCATCTTGGCTTCTTTTAAAAACAATGTAAGCAAGGGTTACTCCAAGCGGAGTCTCCCTTTTTTCCAAAAATTGGGCCACACAGACACCCACCCCATCAGTGGCAGCACTTGGGCCCTAGTTGCAAACAGGATGTTTTGATTTGCATCAAGCACATTCAAAAATACGCTATTCTTAGCCGTCCCCAGGATGACACCGGGGTAGGTAGCAAAGTCTTTCCTGATCCCAGCTCTGTTCATCTTGGCTTCTTTTAAAAACACAGCAAGCAAGGGTTACTCCAAGCGGAGTCTCCCTTTTTTCCAAAAATTGGGCCACACAGACACCCACCCCATCAGTGGCAGCACTTGGGCCCTAGTTGCAAACAGGATGTTTTGATTTGCATCAAGCACATTCAAAAATACGCTATTCTTAGCCGTCCACAGGATGACACCGGGGTAGGTAGCAAAGTCTTTCCTGATCCCAGCTCTGTTCATCTTGGCTTCTTTTAAAAACACAGCAAGCAAGGGTTACTCCAAGCGGAGTCTCCCTTTTTTCCAAAAATTGGGCCACACAGACACCCACCCCATCAGTGGCAGCACTTGGGCCCTAGTTGCAAACAGGATGTTTTGATTTGCATCAAGCACATTCAAAAATACGCTATTCTTAGCCGTCCACAGGATGACACCGGGGTAGGTAGCAAAGTCTTTCCTGATCCCAGCTCTGTTCATCTTGGCTTCTTTTAAAAACACAGCAAGCAAGGGTTACTCCAAGCGGAGTCTCCCTTTTTTCCAAAAATTGGGCCACACAGACACCCACCCCATCAGTGGCAGCACTTGGGCCCTAGTTGCAAACAGGATGTTTTGATTTGCATCAAGCACATTCAAAAATACGCTATTCTTAGCCGTCCCCAGGATGACACTGGGGTAGGTAGCAAAGTCTTTGCTGACCCATGACTTGTTCATCTTGGCTTCTTTTAAAAACAATGTAAGCAAGGGTTACTCCAAGCGGAGTCTCCCCTTTTTTCCAAAAATTGGGCCCCACACACACCCACCCATTCAGTGGCAGCAGTTGTGCCCCAGTTGTACACTTCACAGCTAGATTTGCATCAAGCACATTCAAAAATACGCCATTCTTATCCGTCCCCAGGATGACACCGGGGTAGGTAGCAAAGTCTTTCCTGATCCCAGCTCTGTTCATCTTGGCTTCTTTTAAAAACACAGCAAGCAAGGGTTACTCCAAGCGGAGTCTCCCTTTTTTCCAAAAATTGGGCCACACAGACACCCACCACATCAGTGGCAGCACTTGGGCCCTAGTTGCAAACAGGATGTTTTGATTTGCATCAAGCACATTCAAAAATACGCTATTCTTAGCCGTCCCCAGGATGACACCGGGGTAGGTAGCAAAGTCTTTCCTGATCCCAGCTCTGTTCATCTTGGCTTCTTTTAAAAACACAGCAAGCAAGGGTTACTCCAAGCGGAGTCTCCCTTTTTTCCAAAAATTGGGCCCCACACACACCCACCCCTTCAGTGGCAGCAGTTGTGCCCCAGTTGTACACTTCACAGCTAGATTTGCATCAAGCACATTCAAAAATACGCTATTCTTAACCGTCCCCAGGATGACACCGGGGTAGGTAGCAAAGTCTTTCCTGATCCCAGCTCTGTTCATCTTGGCTTCTTTTAAAAACACAGCAAGCAAGGGTTACTCCAAGCGGAGTCTCCCTTTTTTCCAAAAATTGGGCCACACAGACACCCACCACATCAGTGGCAGCACTTGGGCCCTAGTTGCAAACAGGATGTTTTGATTTGCATCAAGCACATTCAAAAATACGCTATTCTTAGCCGTCCCCAGGATGACACCGGGGTAGGTAGCAAAGTCTTTGCTGACCCATGACTTGTTCATCTTGGCTTCTTTTAAAAACAATGTAAGCAAGGGTTACTCCAAGCGGAGTCTCCCTTTTTTCCAAAAATTGGGCCACACAGACACCCACCCCATCAGTGGCAGCACTTGGGCCCTAGTTGCAAACAGGATGTTTTGATTTGCATCAAGCACATTCAAAAATACGCTATTCTTAGCCGTCCCCAGGATGACACCGGGGTAGGTAGCAAAGTCTTTCCTGATCCCAGCTCTGTTCATCTTGGCTTCTTTTAAAAACACAGCAAGCAAGGGTTACTCCAAGCGGAGTCTCCCTTTTTTCCAAAAATTGGGCCACACAGACACCCACCCCATCAGTGGCAGCACTTGGGCCCTAGTTGCAAACAGGATGTTTTGATTTGCATCAAGCACATTCAAAAATACGCTATTCTTAGCCGTCCACAGGATGACACCGGGGTAGGTAGCAAAGTCTTTCCTGATCCCAGCTCTGTTCATCTTGGCTTCTTTTAAAAACACAGCAAGCAAGGGTTACTCCAAGCGGAGTCTCCCTTTTTTCCAAAAATTGGGCCACACAGACACCCACCCCATCAGTGGCAGCACTTGGGCCCTAGTTGCAAACAGGATGTTTTGATTTGCATCAAGCACATTCAAAAATACGCTATTCTTAGCCGTCCCCAGGATGACACCGGGGTAGGTAGCAAAGTCTTTCCTGATCCCAGCTCTGTTCATCTTGGCTTCTTTTAAAAACACAGCAAGCAAGGGTTACTCCAAGCGGAGTCTCCCTTTTTTCCAAAAATTGGGCCACACAGACACCCACCCCATCAGTGGTAGCACTTGGGCCCTAGTTGCAAACAGGATGTTTTGATTTGCATCAAGCACATTCCAAATCCACAAGCATTTACTCTCCCCAGGATGACACAGGGGTAGTAAATTCCTTCTGGATCCATGACTTGTTCATTTTGATGAACGTCAGTCTGTCCACATTGTCACTGGACAGACGCGTGCGCTTATCTGTCAGCACACACCCAGCAGCACTGAATACACGTTCAGAGACAACGCTGGCAGCTGGACACGACAAAATCTCCAAGGCGTAAGTTGCGAGCTCTGGCCATTTTTGTAGGTTTGAAGCCCAAAAGGAGCAAGGCTCCAGTTGCACAGTCATGGCATCGATGTTCATTTGGAGATACTCCTGTATCATCCTCTCCAGCCGTTGACTATGTGTCAGACTTGTTGTCTCTGGTGGCCTTGCAAAAGAGGGTCTAAAAAAATTATGAAAAGATTCCATAAAATTGCTGTTACCGGCACCAGAAAAGGTCCTACTGGTACGGGTAGACTGTTGAAGATGACGAGACCGTCCCATGTTTGTCAAGTTACAACTGGGAGATTCACTCCCTGCACCTGCACGGTTGTTTGGTGGAAAAGCCGAGCTAAGATCTAGTAACAGCTTCTGCTGATACTCCTGCATACGTGCGTCCCTTTCTATGGCTGGAATTATGTCACAAAATTTGGACTTGTACCGGGGATCTAATAGTGTGGCAATCCAGTAGTCATCATCACTTCTAATTTTGACAATACGACTGTCATGTTGGAGGTAGTGCAACAAAAAGGCACTCATGTGTCTTGCGCAGCCATGCGGACCAAGTCCATGCTGTGTTTGTGGCATAGAGGTGCTACCCGTTCTTTCTTCCTCTGACATCTGACCCCAACCTCTTTCAACTGAAATTTGACCAAGGTCTCCCTCATCCGCTGAGTCTTCCATGTCCATGGACAGTTCGTCCTCCATTTCTTCATGTTCTCCTGCACCTTGCTCAACATTTCGCCTGCTACTATGCGCCCTTGTCGATCCCTGTCCCCCATGGTCCCATGCCTGCTGCGTTGGTGATGATGAACGTCTGGACCTTCGTGATGTTGTTGTCCCTTGCGCATATGAATCCTCCTGTAGTTCCTCCCCTTCATGTTGTCCCACCCCCTGACTCCGAATAGTGTTTAGCGTGTGCTCCAGCATGTAAATGACTGGAATCGTCATGCTGATAATGGCATTGTCAGAGCTAAACATATTCGTCGCCATGTCGAAACTGTGCAGAAGGGTGCATAGGTCCTTGATCTGAGACCACTCCATCAGGGTGATCTGCCCCACCTCTGCATCTCGTTGGCCCAGGCTATACGTCATGACGTATTGCACCAGGGCTCTGCGGTGCTGCCACAGTCGCTGTAACATGTGGAGAGTTGAATTCCAGCGTGTCGCCACATCGCATTTCAGGCGATGAACCGGCAGGCCGAAAGACTTCTGGAGCGATGCAAGTCGCTCTGCTGCGGCGCTTGAACGGCGGAAGTGAGCTGACAGTTTTCGTGCCCTGTTCAGAAGGCCATCTAGGCCGGGATAGTGTGTTAAAAATTGCTGCACGACAAGGTTCAACACGTGAGCCATACAAGGTACGTGTGTCACCTTGCCCAGGCGAAGTGCCGCACCCAGGTTTGCAGCATTGTCGCACACGGCCTTACCAGGCTGCAGTTTGAGTGGAGACAACCATTTATTAAACTCGGACCGCAAAGCTGACCACAACTCCTCAGCTGTGTGACTCTTATTACCAAGACATGTCAAGCTAAAGACCGCCTGATGCCGTTGCGCTCTGCTGCCAGCATAGTAATGAGGGGTGCGTGATTCCTTCTGCGCAGTGAGAACGCTGGTGGCCTGACCAGGCAGGCTTGGGGCGGAGGTGGAGGACCCAGATGAGGTGGAGGATGCAGAAGCAGTGGCGGAACTTGGACAGACAGAGGATTGACACACAAGTCGTGGGGACGGCAAGACTTGTGCAGCAGACCCTTCACCATCTATCACCATAGTTACCCAGTGCCCAGTCAGCGACATGTAACGTCCCTGTCCATGCTTACTGGTCCAAGTATCGGTGGTGAAATGCACCCGTTCACACACAGAGTTTCTCAAGGAAGCGGTGATGTTGTGTGCGACATGCTGGTGTAGCGCGGGCACACCTTTCTTAGAGAAGTAGTGGCGACTAGGCATCTGGTACTGGGGCACAGCGACAGACATAAGGTCTCTAAAATCCTGTGTGTCCACTAGGCGGAAAGGCAGCATTTCGGTAGCCAACAGCTTACAGAGGGATAGAGTCAACCTCTTAGCTTTGTCATGGGTCGGAGGAAGTGGCCTTTTATTTGACCACATCTGAGGGACAGAGATCTGGCTGCTGTGTGTAGACGGTGTTGAGTAGGGTGTCCCTTGAAAAATGCAGGTTTGTGAGGAAAGTGCAGGCGGAGACATGATGTTGCCTTCATCCAACGTTGGTGCTATCGATGTCTGAGAGAGCTGTACACACTCACTTGTTTCCCCTTCCAAACCAACTGACGACCTTACAAGCAAACTGCCTGTTGCGGTTACAGTGGTGGAAGTTTTGCGTGGAAAAACAGGTGTGGCAGCTGTCCCCACAGTCCTAGAAGATGAAGAGCGCGCGGATGCAGTGGAAGGGGCGGGCGGTGGATGGTTCGCTCCGCTAGGCCGCATTGCAGCACGGTGAGCTTCCCACCGGGACTTATGATATTTATTCATGTGACGATTCATGGAAGAAGTTGTCAAACTGCTGAGCTTTTGACCTCTACTAAGAGAATCATGACAAATGTTACATATCACATGAGTTGGGCGATCTTTTTCGATGTGAAAAAAGGCCCAGGCTAGGCAAGGCTTAGAGGCCATGCGACCTGTTGATCCACCCCGAATAATGCTCATAGGCAGAGTGGTGGCTGAGGATGCAGTTGTAGACGTGCTACCAGTGCTCCGACTCTGTCCAGGAAGGCGCAAGGTAACTTCGTCGTCGGTTGCATCCTCCTCCACCGCCTCTGTTGACCTCCTCGAGTGCCTGACTGGGGGTTGACAGTAGGTGGGATCTAGAACGTCATCATCAATTGTTGTGTTTGCACTCCCCTCCCCCTCAGACCGAGCCTCTTCTTGCCCTGACGGAATATTTAAGTTGTCATCCCAATCGGGTATCTGCGTCTCATCTTCATCAGTATGTTCCTCATTGTCTATAACCACAGGTGTTACAGTTTGTGACAAAGGGTCAACATTATGCTCAGAAACTTGGTCCTCACGGCCTGAATCTGAGTCACAAAGGTTCTGGGCATCACTGCAGACCATTTCCTGTTCTGTACTCACTGTAGCTTGGGAGCAGACCTCTGATTCCCAGGCTATAGTGTGACTGAACAGCTCTGCAGACTCAGCCATCTCAGTTCCACCATACTGTGCAGGGCTGATGGAGACTTCAGAGCTGGGAGAAAGCAAGTTTGATTGGGATGACAACTCAGAGGACTGGTGTTTTTTGGATGCGGTACTTGAAGTGGCAGAGAGGGCACTTGTTGGACCACTTGAGATCCATTCAAGCATTTTCCTTTTTTGCCCATCATCTACCTTTGTTCCTGTTGTTCGTGTCCGTAACAAAGGGAGCACATCGGATTGTCCACGGTAAGTAGTAGACATCTTACTTTTGCTGGTAGATGGTCTATCTTCAGCAGATGATAATGGAGCTTTGCCACCTTCCCCACGGACAAAACCTTTTTTGCCTTTTCCACCACGCCTCTTCCCCTTTCCACCAGCATCTGTCATTTTGCCACTCATGTTGATTGCGACAAGATTGTGGACTGAAAATGTGGTAGTAAAAATTGAGAGGTGGTGAAGATTGCAGTGGTGGTCTAGCTTTATTAACAGCAGAATAATAAAGAATAAATATCCCTGACAATGCAACTTAGTTATAATTAGTTGGAGTGTGCAACGCAGGCAGACGTGCTGCAAATGTCTTTGCACTAGTGGGACTATAGCAAAGTCCAATAGCCACGTATAGGATGCCACTAGGTACACTGAGTGTTTGCTAGTATAATGGCTTGGTTAGAATGAGTTGTAGTGTGCAACGCAGGCAGACGCGCTCTGCAAATGTCTTTGCACTAGTGGGACTATAGCAAAGTCCAATAGCCACGTATAGGATGCCACTAGGTACACTGAGTGTTTGCTAGTATAATGGCTTGGTTAGAATGAGTTGTAGTGTGCAACGCAGGCAGACGCGCTCTGCAAATGTCTTTGCACTAGTGGGACTATAGCAAAGTCCAATAGCCACGTATAGGATGCCACTAGGTACACTGAGTGTTTGCTAGTATAATGGCTTGGTTAGAATGAGTTGTAGTGTGCAACGCAGGCAGACGCGCTCTGCAAATGTCTTTGCACTAGTGGGACTATAGCAAAGTCCAATAGCCACGTATAGGATGCCACTAGGTACACTGAGTGTTTGCTAGTATAATGGCTTGGTTAGAATGAGTTGTAGTGTGCAACGCAGGCAGACGCGCTCTGCAAATGTCTTTGCACTAGTGGGACTATAGCAAAGTCCAATAGCCACGTATAGGATGCCACTAGGTACACTGAGTGTTTGCTAGTATAATGGCTTGGTTAGAATGAGTTGTAGTGTGCAACGCAGGCAGACGCGCTCTGCAAATGTCTTTGCACTAGTGGGACTATAGCAAAGTCCAATAGCCACGTATAGGATGCCACTAGGTACACTGAGTGTTTGCTAGTATAATGGCTTGGTTAGAATGAGTTGTAGTGTGCAACGCAGGCAGACGCGCTCTGCAAATGTCTTTGCACTAGTGGGACTATAGCAAAGTCCAATAGCCACGTATAGGATGCCACTAGGTACACTGAGTGTTTGCTAGTATAATGGCTTGGTTAGAATGAGTTGTAGTGTGCAACGCAGGCAGACGCGCTCTGCAAATGTCTTTGCACTAGTGGGACTATAGCAAAGTCCAATAGCCACGTATAGGATGCCACTAGGTACACTGAGTGTTTGCTAGTATAATGGCTTGGTTAGAATGAGTTGTAGTGTGCAACGCAGGCAGACGCGCTCTGCAAATGTCTTTGCACTAGTGGGACTATAGCAAAGTCCAATAGCCACGTATAGGATGCCACTAGGTACACTGAGTGTTTGCTAGTATAATGGCTTGGTTAGAATGAGTTGTAGTGTGCAACGCAGGCAGACGCGCTCTGCAAATGTCTTTGCACTAGTGGGACTATAGCAAAGTCCAATAGCCACGTATAGGATGCCACTAGGTACACTGAGTGTTTGCTAGTATAATGGCTTGGTTAGAATGAGTTGTAGTGTGCAACGCAGGCAGACGCGCTCTGCAAATGTCTTTGCACTAGTGGGACTATAGCAAAGTCCAATAGCCACGTATAGGATGCCACTAGGTACACTGAGTGTTTGCTAGTATAATGGCTTGGTTAGAATGAGTTGTAGTGTGCAACGCAGGCAGACGCGCTCTGCAAATGTCTTTGCACTAGTGGGACTATAGCAAAGTCCAATAGCCACGTATAGGATGCCACTAGGTACACTGAGTGTTTGCTAGTATAATGGCTTGGTTAGAATGAGTTGTAGTGTGCAACGCAGGCAGACGCGCTCTGCAAATGTCTTTGCACTAGTGGGACTATAGCAAAGTCCAATAGCCACGTATAGGATGCCACTAGGTACACTGAGTGTTTGCTAGTATAATGGCTTGGTTAGAATGAGTTGTAGTGTGCAACGCAGGCAGACGCGCTCTGCAAATGTCTTTGCACTAGTGGGACTATAGCAAAGTCCAATAGCCACGTATAGGATGCCACTAGGTACACTGAGTGTTTGCTAGTATAATGGCTTGGTTAGAATGAGTTGTAGTGTGCAACGCAGGCAGACGCGCTCTGCAAATGTCTTTGCACTAGTGGGACTATAGCAAAGTCCAATAGCCACGTATAGGATGCCACTAGGTACACTGAGTGTTTGCTAGTATAATGGCTTGGTTAGAATGAGTTGTAGTGTGCAACGCAGGCAGACGCGCTCTGCAAATGTCTTTGCACTAGTGGGACTATAGCAAAGTCCAATAGCCACGTATAGGATGCCACTAGGTACACTGAGTGTTTGCTAGTATAATGGCTTGGTTAGAATGAGTTGTAGTGTGCAACGCAGGCAGACGCGCTCTGCAAATGTCTTTGCACTAGTGGGACTATAGCAAAGTCCAATAGCCACGTATAGGATGCCACTAGGTACACTGAGTGTTTGCTAGTATAATGGCTTGGTTAGAATGAGTTGTAGTGTGCAACGCAGGCAGACGCGCTCTGCAAATGTCTTTGCACTAGTGGGACTATAGCAAAGTCCAATAGCCACGTATAGGATGCCACTAGGTACACTGAGTGTTTGCTAGTATAATGGCTTGGTTAGAATGAGTTGTAGTGTGCAACGCAGGCAGACGCGCTCTGCAAATGTCTTTGCACTAGTGGGACTATAGCAAAGTCCAATAGCCACGTATAGGATGCCACTAGGTACACTGAGTGTTTGCTAGTATAATGGCTTGGTTAGAATGAGTTGTAGTGTGCAACGCAGGCAGACGCGCTCTGCAAATGTCTTTGCACTAGTGGGACTATAGCAAAGTCCAATAGCCACGTATAGGATGCCACTAGGTACACTGAGTGTTTGCTAGTATAATGGCTTGGTTAGAATGAGTTGTAGTGTGCAACGCAGGCAGACGCGCTCTGCAAATGTCTTTGCACTAGTGGGACTATAGCAAAGTCCAATAGCCACGTATAGGATGCCACTAGGTACACTGAGTGTTTGCTAGTATAATGGCTTGGTTAGAATGAGTTGTAGTGTGCAACGCAGGCAGACGCGCTCTGCAAATGTCTTTGCACTAGTGGGACTATAGCAAAGTCCAATAGCCACGTATAGGATGCCACTAGGTACACTGAGTGTTTGCTAGTATAATGGCTTGGTTAGAATGAGTTGTAGTGTGCAACGCAGGCAGACGCGCTCTGCAAATGTCTTTGCACTAGTGGGACTATAGCAAAGTCCAATAGCCACGTATAGGATGCCACTAGGTACACTGAGTGTTTGCTAGTATAATGGCTTGGTTAGAATGAGTTGTAGTGTGCAACGCAGGCAGACGCGCTCTGCAAATGTCTTTGCACTAGTGGGACTATAGCAAAGTCCAATAGCCACGTATAGGATGCCACTAGGTACACTGAGTGTTTGCTAGTATAATGGCTTGGTTAGAATGAGTTGTAGTGTGCAACGCAGGCAGACGCGCTCTGCAAATGTCTTTGCACTAGTGGGACTATAGCAAAGTCCAATAGCCACGTATAGGATGCCACTAGGTACACTGAGTGTTTGCTAGTATAATGGCTTGGTTAGAATGAGTTGTAGTGTGCAACGCAGGCAGACGCGCTCTGCAAATGTCTTTGCACTAGTGGGACTATAGCAAAGTCCAATAGCCACGTATAGGATGCCACTAGGTACACTGAGTGTTTGCTAGTATAATGGCTTGGTTAGAATGAGTTGTAGTGTGCAACGCAGGCAGACGCGCTCTGCAAATGTCTTTGCACTAGTGGGACTATAGCAAAGTCCAATAGCCACGTATAGGATGCCACTAGGTACACTGAGTGTTTGCTAGTATAATGGCTTGGTTAGAATGAGTTGTAGTGTGCAACGCAGGCAGACGCGCTCTGCAAATGTCTTTGCACTAGTGGGACTATAGCAAAGTCCAATAGCCACGTATAGGATGCCACTAGGTACACTGAGTGTTTGCTAGTATAATGGCTTGGTTAGAATGAGTTGTAGTGTGCAACGCAGGCAGACGCGCTCTGCAAATGTCTTTGCACTAGTGGGACTATAGCAAAGTCCAATAGCCACGTATAGGATGCCACTAGGTACACTGAGTGTTTGCTAGTATAATGGCTTGGTTAGAATGAGTTGTAGTGTGCAACGCAGGCAGACGCGCTCTGCAAATGTCTTTGCACTAGTGGGACTATAGCAAAGTCCAATAGCCACGTATAGGATGCCACTAGGTACACTGAGTGTTTGCTAGTATAATGGCTTGGTTAGAATGAGTTGTAGTGTGCAACGCAGGCAGACGCGCTCTGCAAATGTCTTTGCACTAGTGGGACTATAGCAAAGTCCAATAGCCACGTATAGGATGCCACTAGGTACACTGAGTGTTTGCTAGTATAATGGCTTGGTTAGAATGAGTTGTAGTGTGCAACGCAGGCAGACGCGCTCTGCAAATGTCTTTGCACTAGTGGGACTATAGCAAAGTCCAATAGCCACGTATAGGATGCCACTAGGTACACTGAGTGTTTGCTAGTATAATGGCTTGGTTAGAATGAGTTGTAGTGTGCAACGCAGGCAGACGCGCTCTGCAAATGTCTTTGCACTAGTGGGACTATAGCAAAGTCCAATAGCCACGTATAGGATGCCACTAGGTACACTGAGTGTTTGCTAGTATAATGGCTTGGTTAGAATGAGTTGTAGTGTGCAACGCAGGCAGACGCGCTCTGCAAATGTCTTTGCACTAGTGGGACTATAGCAAAGTCCAATAGCCACGTATAGGATGCCACTAGGTACACTGAGTGTTTGCTAGTATAATGGCTTGGTTAGAATGAGTTGTAGTGTGCAACGCAGGCAGACGCGCTCTGCAAATGTCTTTGCACTAGTGGGACTATAGCAAAGTCCAATAGCCACGTATAGGATGCCACTAGGTACACTGAGTGTTTGCTAGTATAATGGCTTGGTTAGAATGAGTTGTAGTGTGCAACGCAGGCAGACGCGCTCTGCAAATGTCTTTGCACTAGTGGGACTATAGCAAAGTCCAATAGCCACGTATAGGATGCCACTAGGTACACTGAGTGTTTGCTAGTATAATGGCTTGGTTAGAATGAGTTGTAGTGTGCAACGCAGGCAGACGCGCTCTGCAAATGTCTTTGCACTAGTGGGACTATAGCAAAGTCCAATAGCCACGTATAGGATGCCACTAGGTACACTGAGTGTTTGCTAGTATAATGGCTTGGTTAGAATGAGTTGTAGTGTGCAACGCAGGCAGACGCGCTCTGCAAATGTCTTTGCACTAGTGGGACTATAGCAAAGTCCAATAGCCACGTATAGGATGCCACTAGGTACACTGAGTGTTTGCTAGTATAATGGCTTGGTTAGAATGAGTTGTAGTGTGCAACGCAGGCAGACGCGCTCTGCAAATGTCTTTGCACTAGTGGGACTATAGCAAAGTCCAATAGCCACGTATAGGATGCCACTAGGTACACTGAGTGTTTGCTAGTATAATGGCTTGGTTAGAATGAGTTGTAGTGTGCAACGCAGGCAGACGCGCTCTGCAAATGTCTTTGCACTAGTGGGACTATAGCAAAGTCCAATAGCCACGTATAGGATGCCACTAGGTACACTGAGTGTTTGCTAGTATAATGGCTTGGTTAGAATGAGTTGTAGTGTGCAACGCAGGCAGACGCGCTCTGCAAATGTCTTTGCACTAGTGGGACTATAGCAAAGTCCAATAGCCACGTATAGGATGCCACTAGGTACACTGAGTGTTTGCTAGTATAATGGCTTGGTTAGAATGAGTTGTAGTGTGCAACGCAGGCAGACGCGCTCTGCAAATGTCTTTGCACTAGTGGGACTATAGCAAAGTCCAATAGCCACGTATAGGATGCCACTAGGTACACTGAGTGTTTGCTAGTATAATGGCTTGGTTAGAATGAGTTGTAGTGTGCAACGCAGGCAGACGCGCTCTGCAAATGTCTTTGCACTAGTGGGACTATAGCAAAGTCCAATAGCCACGTATAGGATGCCACTAGGTACACTGAGTGTTTGCTAGTATAATGGCTTGGTTAGAATGAGTTGTAGTGTGCAACGCAGGCAGACGCGCTCTGCAAATGTCTTTGCACTAGTGGGACTATAGCAAAGTCCAATAGCCACGTATAGGATGCCACTAGGTACACTGAGTGTTTGCTAGTATAATGGCTTGGTTAGAATGAGTTGTAGTGTGCAACGCAGGCAGACGCGCTCTGCAAATGTCTTTGCACTAGTGGGACTATAGCAAAGTCCAATAGCCACGTATAGGATGCCACTAGGTACACTGAGTGTTTGCTAGTATAATGGCTTGGTTAGAATGAGTTGTAGTGTGCAACGCAGGCAGACGCGCTCTGCAAATGTCTTTGCACTAGTGGGACTATAGCAAAGTCCAATAGCCACGTATAGGATGCCACTAGGTACACTGAGTGTTTGCTAGTATAATGGCTTGGTTAGAATGAGTTGTAGTGTGCAACGCAGGCAGACGCGCTCTGCAAATGTCTTTGCACTAGTGGGACTATAGCAAAGTCCAATAGCCACGTATAGGATGCCACTAGGTACACTGAGTGTTTGCTAGTATAATGGCTTGGTTAGAATGAGTTGTAGTGTGCAACGCAGGCAGACGCGCTCTGCAAATGTCTTTGCACTAGTGGGACTATAGCAAAGTCCAATAGCCACGTATAGGATGCCACTAGGTACACTGAGTGTTTGCTAGTATAATGGCTTGGTTAGAATGAGTTGTAGTGTGCAACGCAGGCAGACGCGCTCTGCAAATGTCTTTGCACTAGTGGGACTATAGCAAAGTCCAATAGCCACGTATAGGATGCCACTAGGTACACTGAGTGTTTGCTAGTATAATGGCTTGGTTAGAATGAGTTGTAGTGTGCAACGCAGGCAGACGCGCTCTGCAAATGTCTTTGCACTAGTGGGACTATAGCAAAGTCCAATAGCCACGTATAGGATGCCACTAGGTACACTGAGTGTTTGCTAGTATAGTGGCTTGGTTAGAATGAGTTGTAGTGTGCAACGCAGGCAGACGCGCTCTGCAAATGTCTTTGCACTAGTGGGACTATAGCAAAGTCCAATAGCCACGTATAGGATGCCACTAGGTACACTGAGTGTTTGCTAGTATAATGG
Organism: Anomaloglossus baeobatrachus; assembly: GCF_048569485.1. Lineage (NCBI taxonomy): Eukaryota > Metazoa > Chordata > Amphibia > Anura > Aromobatidae > Anomaloglossus > Anomaloglossus baeobatrachus. The sequence continues at coordinate 75,591,284 of NC_134361.1, read as the reverse complement.
CTTGGTTAGAATGAGTTGTAGTGTGCAACGCAGGCAGACGCGCTCTGCAAATGTCTTTGCACTAGTGGGACTATAGCAAAGTCCAATAGCCACGTATAGGATGCCACTAGGTACACTGAGTGTTTGCTAGTATAATGGCTTGGTTAGAATGAGTTGTAGTGTGCAACGCAGGCAGACGCGCTCTGCAAATGTCTTTGCACTAGTGGGACTATAGCAAAGTCCAATAGCCACGTATAGGATGCCACTAGGTACACTGAGTGTTTGCTAGTATAATGGCTTGGTTAGAATGAGTTGTAGTGTGCAACGCAGGCAGACGCGCTCTGCAAATGTCTTTGCACTAGTGGGACTATAGCAAAGTCCAATAGCCACGTATAGGATGCCACTAGGTACACTGAGTGTTTGCTAGTATAATGGCTTGGTTAGAATGAGTTGTAGTGTGCAACGCAGGCAGACGCGCTCTGCAAATGTCTTTGCACTAGTGGGACTATAGCAAAGTCCAATAGCCACGTATAGGATGCCACTAGGTACACTGAGTGTTTGCTAGTATAATGGCTTGGTTAGAATGAGTTGTAGTGTGCAACGCAGGCAGACGCGCTCTGCAAATGTCTTTGCACTAGTGGGACTATAGCAAAGTCCAATAGCCACGTATAGGATGCCACTAGGTACACTGAGTGTTTGCTAGTATAATGGCTTGGTTAGAATGAGTTGTAGTGTGCAATGCAGGCAGACGCGCTCTGCAAATGTCTTTGCACTAGTGGGACTATAGCAAAGTCCAATAGCCACGTATAGGATGCCACTAGGTACACTGAGTGTTTGCTAGTATAATGGCTTAGTTATCAGTTGGAGTGTGCAGAGGACAAGAGGGTACAGTGGCAGGATTGTGGTGCTCTGGGTAGAGGAATGGAAGCCTGCCTTTCTATTCCCTCCTAATGGTGAAATGCAGGTAGGAAATCCCTGACCTGGGCTACACAGACGCTGTTGCTGTTTGCAGGACCTGTCACCTATGGCTCTCTGACCCTGCCGGTTGGAGCCCTTAAAAGGACTGCTATAAAGTGCTCTCCCTAAGCTGTCTAACGCTGTGTATGCAGCGCATACAGCTGTATCGGCTATAGGACTCAGGAAGACGGAGCTGCGACAGTGATGTCTGACACCAAAGACGCAGAAGGCAGATAATGGCGTCCGTGAAGAAAATGTCCGGTTTTATAATGCAGGGACATGTGACATGCAGATCCTATCACACATGCCGTTGCTTCTCTGGCTCAAAGTCCACTTAGCTGTGTGTGTGTCTGGGATTGGCTGACATGCTGGCCCGCCCCACAAGACGCGCGCGCTTAGGGAAGGAAGACAAGAAAAAAAAAAAAAAAAAAATGGCGATCGCCATTATAGAAACAGCAGTGATCTGAAGGCGCTGTTCACGCACACTATACACTGAAATGTGATAATAGTTTGATTCACAGAGTGACTTACACTATTACAGCAGAAACCAAGCTATGATTTAGCTGTTTTTTGGCTGCTAGAACCGTTCTCGAACGTTTCTAGAACTACCGAGCTTTTGCAAAAAGCTCGAGTTCTAGTTCGATCTAGAACATGCCCCAAAATCACTCGAGCCGCGAACTGGAGAACCACGAACCACGAACCGCGCTCAACTCTACTTCTTACACACTTGCTTCTTCCAACTTTCTCAGGGGTAGCTATATAACATTATAGCCTGCTGTTCATCTGCTCCTTTCATATGATATTTTAAACTTGGTGTCTTTTCACCTCAATGTTGTATTTAACATTTCAAATCGCTAATTGTCTATCAATAAATTATTTTTTGTATTTTTAAGGTTTTCAGAATTTGTACATATATTTTGATAGGTGCCTCCTTCTTTTAATTAGAAGTTGGAAGAACCTAGAAAATAATATAAAACCACTCATATGAAGCAATGAACATATTTTTTATTGAATAAAAATATATATTATAAAATGTGAAAAAAATCATAAAATCAAGGGGTCGCTAATCAGAAGGACATGAGAATTACATCAGATATGAAGCCACTCTATATGGTAGGGTAACAGGATATGACATTGTCGTAAATGTTACATAAAGAATCACTATCGAATATAAAAAAGGGTATGACCATAACTTTTTTTTTTGCTGTGTAACTTTTCATTGATTTTTGTATTTTCTTAGTTATTGTGTTTGTTGTTTCCATGTAATGTAAATCTGTATACATAATAAAAATTATTGGATAAAAAAATAAAAATGAGTGAAAGAAAACTTAGTTCGAAAAGTAAGTTCTAGCAAGGAGATCTTCTTTTTAGTAGGTTCAACTATGCTTTGCATAAACCCGTATCAGCATCACTATTTTTATAGATGTATGATCATAAGTTCTTCATTTTCACATCTTGATTAATTTGACAGAGTTCTTTCATTATTGTTATGCCTGCCATTATCCTATATTTTCTACACTACACATATACCAGTGTGTTTTTTTTGTAGGCTCTTAGCAAGAATTGCACAAGAAATGCAAAAATTAAGTACTCACTAATCACAGTCAAAGTACACTGTTTCTGACAGCCATTGATTGAACTTTTTTATATATATATATATATATATATATATATATATATATATATATATATATATATATATATATAAATATTTTGCTGTCTTACTGCTGTTTTCTAGTGCATTAAGAATGAAGAAAAAAAATGCATAATTGTAATACAAATTCAGCAGGAAAGATTCCAGCTACATCAAATTACTGATCAATCACACTGAGTGTGGCATTGCTGCTTATTTTCTATAATAAATATTTTACTGTCATGCTACTAATTTCTAGTGCATTAAGAACGAAGAAACAAATGCATAATTGTGATGTTTTTAGAAGAAATATTTTTCTGACTTGCTGCTTGTTTCTATTGCATTAAGAATGAAAAAAAGAATGCAAATTTAATTCAAATTCAGTAGTAGAGATGCCAACTACATCACATCACTGATCAGTCATACTGAGTGTGTCATACATGTTCATTTTCTATAGTAAATATTTTGCTGCCTTGCTGATTTCTAGTGCATTAAGAATGAAGAAACATATGCATAATTGTAACTTTTTTTATAATAGATATTTTTCTGTCTTGCTGCTGTTTTCTAGTGCATTAAGAATGAAGAAAAAAATTCAAATTTAATTCAAATACAGCAGAAGAGACGCCAGCTATATCATATCACTGGTCAATTATACTCTGTGTGGCATTGCTGCTCATTTTCTATAATAAATATTTTACTGCCTTGCTACTGATTTCTAGTGCATTAAGAATGAAGAAAAAAATGCAGAACTGTATTGCAAGTGCAGCAGCACAGATGCCAGATACATCATATCATGCTCACACCTCTCTTACATCTCTCTCTTTCCTTATCATTTGAAACTCTGCATTATTCACAGACTACTACACTCAACTTTCTACTTCTGAAGTTTTACGACAAATTACTGTCCCCGGTATTAGTTAAATGTTTTAGAGCTTTCTATAGCTATCTATATTGCTGAACTTAGACATCCTCTCACTCACCTAAATCTCTCAAACATGGCTGCTGCATTCCCTGCCTTGGCTTTTATACAATCACCTTATTGGCTGTGCTCTGCCATGTGATGCTATCATTACAAGACATTATATAAATTACATAAAAGTCAACCCAAATTATCTTTATATTGAGTTGATTGTCTTATCTCTGGGAGTAAAAGATAATGTAAGAGGCTACATTATATATTAAACATAAAAATGTTATCTTAATTACACAGAATTGATTGTTAAAGTTGAAATTTTTTTACTATTTTATTGCGGTCAGCAAAATGCATTCTACAAAGCATAGGAGCATGCAGCAGCTGCATACCATACAAATGCAGAAGAAATGAAAAGGTGGCCATATATGTTCCTGACTCTCTACATTCAAGTCTATGGAAATTATCGATGATAAGTGCTCATAGACCTGAATAGAGAGACCCACTCTATTTAGTTTATGTGTGGATGTGGACATCTGGCCTGGTCTCCTGATGCCTATTTTCCTGAAAGATGGAGATCATAAACCAACAGCAAATCTGTTTCCACCTATACTGTATAGTATTATTAATGAATGTGCTATTTTATATGTTGGTGTAGACAAGTATTGACGAATACCTGGGTGATGATGGTAAAGTCAGTAATGTTATTCATGGTCTTCCGGGAAATCGTTCAAAGACCATATACAACCATTACAATGGACCTATTTAGAAATAGGCCGATCTCTTGTACAATCAGAATCATCCACATTTTGCCCCCCTGAATTGCTCTAGGGGACCCCTCAAAGAGAGTTGATAACTGTGAGATGAGCAAATCTTTCTAAAAATTCCAAATCTGAACTGTGTTGATTGTTGGTGAAAGTTAATACATTTTTTGCCTAATTTACTGCTTACTTTAAAAATCATTGCTCCAGTCAAAGTGAAGAACATGGTACCCTAGGGCTGCTTCCAATAGCAAGAATCTGACAGATCCTAATGTCTTGAGATGTTGCTTCATTATTGCCACATAATCTATTTTCCTCATGATGCCATCTATTTTGTAAAGTGCACCAGTTCCTCCTGCAGCAAAACAACCCCACAATGTGTTTCACAGTTTGGATGGTGTTCTTAGGCTTCAAAGCTTCTCCTTTTTTCCTCCAAACGTAACGATGGTTCAATTTTAGTTTCTCCAGACCACTGGATATGTCTCTAAAAATTAAGGTCTTTGTTCCTGTGTTCATTTGCAAACAATCTGACTTTTTTTGTTTCTCTTGGAGTAATGGCTTCTTCCTGGCAGAGTAGCCTTTCAGCCCATGTTAATACAGTACTTGCTTCACTGTGGATAATGGCACAATGTTACCAGCTTCCGCCAGCATCTTCACAAGGTCTTTTGCTTTTGCTCTTCGGTTGATATGCACATATCTAACCAAAGGATGTTCACTTCTGGTGCACAGAGCCCGTCTCATTCAAGAGTGGTATGATGGCTGTACATTTCCATCTTATGTGTACTTGCATATAAGTATATGTACAGATGAAGAAGGCACCTTCAGGTATCTGGAAATTGCACCCAAGGATGAACCAGACTTGTGCAAATCCACAATTCACTTTCTGAGATCTTGTCTCTCTTTTGACTTTCCCATGATGCTACACAAACTAGCAGTGTGTTTAAGTTGTGCATTAAAATACACCCACAAGTGTGTAACTAATTAACTCAGATGTTGCCAATAAACCTATCAGAATCTTCCAAAGACATGGCATCATCATATGGGCTGTCCCATATTGTGTAAAGGCATTTTACTCTTAGTATGTGTAAACGTTTAACTTTGCAGAAAGTAATAAAAATGCCTTAAAACATTCTCTCTCACTCTCATTATTCTGGCATTTGTCAAATATAAATAATTTTGGTTTCTAATTGACCTAAAACAGGAAAGGTTTATTCTGATTTCATGTGAGTTAGTGAGAAAAACCTGCAGATGTGTCTTTTTAGGCAGTGTATGTAACCCTCTGGATTCAACTGTACATACTTTCTGGAACTTTTGTGATTATGTTAAAAATTCCCATGGATTTGGAATTACATCAGATCAGCTAGGTTTGGGATCATTTAGTCTGGACTAAATTAAGTTAATTTTAACTAAATGAACCAGTCCACATGATTATACACTTCTGTCTGCAGGCTGGATCATGCAGGGGAAACCGAGCAGATCAATATATAATTTTATGAGAAAAGATTTGGTATAACCTGTGTACTTTTGGACCAGTAACTGACAACTTTCTCTCTATGCCCACTTAAAGTGTAACCATTGTTTTAATTTTTATTTCATAAATCAATAGTACGTATCAAAATAAGAAACTTTGTAATATACCTTATCAGACAAATTTGTTTCTTTCTCTACCAGAATTGATCAGATGAGATTCTATGATGGGGAGGGAGGAGCTAGAGGCAGAGGGAGGAGCATGAGGGAGGAGCTAGATGCATAGGGAGGAGATAGTCAGAGGGAGGAGCTAGAGGCTGAGCTCCACCCTCCTCCCTCTTCTATCTACATAGAATCTCATCAGTAACAACTGCCATCTCCTAGAGAGTTGTCACTGAATACAGATTTTACCCCAGAATTTAGAATGTTAATGACTGATCAATTCTGACATCTATTAAGATATATTACAAAGTTGCTTATTCTCATGTGTTCTATTAATTTATGAAATAAAAATTAAAATGGCGGTCACATTTTAAACAAAGCTAGCTGTCAATCACTGATGGGGCCGCCCACTGGACTGAAAATCACAAAAGAGCAGAGGTTTAAATGAATAAAACACAAGTTATACTGAATCTTTTCTCACAAAACAATACATCAATCTGCTCATCTTTTCCTGCTCTATAGTTTCCTGCCTGCAGATATTACTGAATTTTCGTGGTGACAGGTTCCCTTTAACGGAACACTCGTACATTTTTTTTATTGTTTACCAATCATTAGGATGTTTATATTGAGTGTCTTAAAATACTTACCTGTTGCTGTCTCTCTTGCCATTCTTGTCCTCTCTTGCATCATGTGTCCGCAGCAATGACCTGCCGGCTTACGCAGCATCGTCTATGTAAACTTGTTTTTTGCATTAGTATTGCTTCTGCTTTTTATGATATCTCAAAGCTAATTTTGAGTAATCTGGAAGTGCTCACTGTAGTCGAATACAGAGATTATACAGATACATCAGATAGAAAAGCACAAAATTATTTATGATTCATGGACTAAAATTTTCCTGTAAATCAGCTGCCTGCATTCTTCCATACTATATTGGGTAATTAGGCAAATGGAATTTAGCTACGTAGTTCGAGTAACTATATATAATATGTGTAGGCACCTGTGTGCATAAACCTATTGTGCATAGTCATAAATTATGTGAACTGGAGGGAAAAACACAGTTATAGACAAACTGGAAATAGTAAATCTTCCTGTCATCAGCTACATCAAAGGTGTAACATGTTGGCAAATTCCAAGGATTAGAACACGTCATATTTGTGTTTTTAGAACATTTCCAGACTATGCTTTTAGATCCATGAAAGGGTAGTAAAAGCGGTGAGAATTCTTACAATGGTACAAGCATACCATCATGAAAATTCCTAATGTGGTTTTTTAGCAATTATATAATATTATATATGAAAACTAGTGTGTGCAATATCCACACAAATGAAACAAGAACTTCCTAAAAATTACTTTATCCCCTACACGACCATGGATATACCTATACATCTTAGCTGGGAAATAATTCCTGACCTTGGAGCTATAGGTACGTCCTGGTGATCCAGGGACACAGGAGCTATGCCCGATGTGATCGCTGCCAGGGGCTGACTGCTTGCCTCTGATTGGCCGGCGGTTGCTATTGGAATAGTTGTGCAGAGAGAGCTTGACTCTGCACAGCGCCGGAAAAATGTTCATCCGAATTTCAGATGAAGTGCTCACAGCGGTGGCCCCTGCACCATTCGTGATCGCCAAAAGAGGCATGGGTCTGCAAGCCACAAGAAGCTAAGAATCAGGTAAGAGGACACCGAGGGAACAGAGGACAGGTGAAAAGAATGTTTGTTTTTTTGTGTGTTTGTGTGTATGTGAAGAATGGCACAAAAGGGGACCAGGATGGGACATTGCTACAAGACAAGGACCAGTAAAGGGGACATTATTAGAAAAAGAAGACCAGCATGGGCACAATAGTAAAAGTAGACAATGATGGGACACATTACCACAGGTTGGGGATAAGGATGGGGAACATTACTGCAGGATTGGGACAAGGATGGGCCCATTACTACAGGATGGGACGCATTACTACAAAATGGGGACAAGTATGGACAAAATACTACAGGATGGCAATATTACTACAGGATGGGCTGCATTACTACAGGATGAGGACAAGGATGGGCACATTTCTGCAGGATGGGGCAAATTACTACAAGATGGGGACAAGGATGGGCACATTGCTACAGAATGGGCACATTATTACAGGATGGGGACAGATATGGGGACAGGGATTGGCATATTATACAGGATGGGCACATTACTACAGGATGGGCGCATTACTACAGGATGGAGA